>NC_056736.1:626837577-626892577 GCF_019279795.1 Protopterus annectens
CAGATTGAAGAAACTCCAGCTCTATTCAGTCGCACCGCCTGCTCAGAGGTGACATGTGCCTGACATACAAGGCCATGTCCAACCCGGAATTAATGGACATGCTCCACCTCAAAAAATCCAAATCCACCAAAACCACTAGAGTAAGCGACTTAAGCCTTAGCACGGATATAAATAGGACGTGCTGGAGGGATAGATTTATCACTCAGAGACTCCCTATGCTGTGGAATAAAATCCCGGTCCATGTGAGGCAGAGCACCTCGCTGACTCTGTTCAAGAGAAATCTAGACCTGTGGATGGGAGATCGTAGGTTTACCCCAGGAATCATCTCTGTGTCACTGCTGGACAGAGGCACAACAAACTAATGGGCACAGTATTTTTTCATATAAGGGGTGGCGTAAGCCACAATAATTTGGGCTAGGCTTATAAATGCCTTAGGGCAGATAGCCTAGTATAAACCTATGAACCTATGAACCTATGGAGCCACAATCCACAATATTGCACACAGCTCTCTGTTTGGCAATGCAAGGCTACAGTGCCTTCCACCATTTAGATCAACAACAGCACAGACGGGGGCCAAAGGTAGAGGTGACTCGATCTAAGTTAGCAATAAACATATCTCAAGGTTGGTTAAACAGAATGATACCGTGGAGCTCATCCACATGCAAGTCACCACAGATAAGGTCCTCATTACATCATGGCTTGCTACAGATCACCACATGTGTCTCTACAGTCTCACAACACTTAACTAAACCTACTAGAGGCACTCATCATCCAACCAAACACCTTATTAATGGGTGACTTTAACTACCTCTCTACAGACTGGGAAATGTACATTACCTCAGACTCACAAACACAATGCTTATTGGACTTTATTAACATAAACACCCTGGAACTGACAGTGCATGCTACAACCAGAGGATCAAACATACTGAATCTGGAACTCACCAACATGGGAGAGCACTGCACCCCTTCCCCCATGTCATGTCTCTATTAGTAAGGTTGAATCATAAAGCTGTCTTATTTGAAGCAAAAATCAACCTGGAAAATCCAGCTAAATCAGTAACTTAATAGGATGTAGTTAGGAACTACTCAGGGGCAAACTACATCCTATTAAGTTACAGTTTGTCAAAATTCAAGGGTCCCCCGAACACTGATAACACAGCTACCTATACAGACGTATTCACAGCTTTCCTGTACAAACATGTGAATGGTTACACAAAGGCTGTTGTACTAATCAGAAATAAACCCAAAATATACACTAAAATCAAACCCTGCTGGTGGAATCCTCATTTAAACAGTGTATATAATAAGAGAAGAAAACCTGTGGCCAAAATCAGGAAGAGCAACTCCCTTAAAGACAAGTGCTCTCTTATACAACTGAACAAGAAACTAAGAGGTCTAGTGAGGTTAGGATAAGGACATCAAATGGCTTTCTTAAGCTAAATCCAGAACTAGTACCACCTTCACAGATTAGGGTGACATAGCAAGTCTACTGGCAGATAAATACAACTCAGCTTTCATCCCTCCATTCCCCTCAGCTCCACCAGGTGAAATCCCCTCCAACAAATTTCCTCCAGCTATCAGCGGGGACCAGGTGCTGGCAGTACTTGCTAAAGCCAAGAACACTTTCTCCATAGGTCCCGACAACATCCTCAGTTGCCTCCTGGGCAGTCTAAACCATGGTCTATCAGGACCACTTGAGGCACTCTTCAATCACTGCCTTGAAACAGGCTATGTTTCAAGTGAATAGAGGACTGCAACAGTCATTCTTCTTCACAACAGTGGACCATCAACTGACCCAGGGAACTAGAGACCCCTCAGGCTAACAAGCCTAATATGCAAAGCCATGGAATTAATTATCATGGAAATGATAAACAACGACATTGGCAATCTATGGACATTGGTCCCAACCCAATATGGCTTTGTTAAGGGAAGGTCATGCCTACTTAACATGATATACTTCTTTGAGAGGGTCATCAAGGCAATGAATGAGGGTAAAACAGTACATCCTGCATACCTTGACCTGGCTAAGGCATTTGGGACAATATCTCACTCAGCCACTGTTGACAAACTCACTGAGCTAGGCATAAATCCTTACATATAACTTGCAAGCTGTCTCACAAACAGGATCCACAAAGCAAGGATTGGTGAGATCGCCTTCTCCAGGTGACTGGTAACCAGCAGACTACTTCAGGCCTCTGTGCTGTCCTGGTCATGTTTGGCTTCTACTCCTCAGAAGTCATGGCTAATGTTCAAGGCCTCTGGCTCAGCAAGTTCGCAGATGACTCTAAATCGGGAGCTATTACTGATTCCCCAAATACATCTATCTTGTAAGTGGGTTTAACACAGACAAATGACTGGTGCCAAAGTCATAGCTTAAAACTCAATGCCAAAAATGCATTATAATGCCCTTTGAGAAACTTTCAACCCAAGTTAAATTACTCTATCAATAAAATGCCACTAAGAGTTGACCCAGTAGTAAGGAGCCTGGGAACATATGTATACAGCTATCTGGCATTTGACCAACAGATATATAAGACAATAAGAAAGTCATTCTATGTTGCTCAACTTGTAGGTAAGGGCATGGCATGCAGGTGCAAAGAAGTTATAGTACCACTCTACTCGGCCCTCATCAGACCTGTCATTGAATACAATGCCCCCTTTGGTATATATCTAACTAGACACTTACAACAATTGGAATGCCCACAAAGGTTTCTCATCAGGAGAATTCAGGGCATGAATACTCTGTCCTACACTGAATAGTTAAAGACTCTGTCTCTGTATTCATTCTCCTACAGGCTGCTGAAAGGGAATCTTTGCCTGGCTTACAAGGCTCCTCAGACCTAGCCCTATTGGATCTATTGCACATGTGCAAAACAAACAGAACCAGAAACACTACATCCAGGGAAGTGAACTTTGGTTGTGACATAAACGGAACATGCTGAAGAGACATATGTGTCGTAAAGGATCCATGCACTATGGAACAGGCTCCCCATCCATGCAAAACAAAGTTTGTCCCTGATCCTATTCAAACGAATCCTTGACAACTTGAAAGGAAATCATAAATTTACTCCCAATCTGGCCCCATGTCCCTTATGGACAGAGGCCATGAATAAGAAAAGTATTACCCAACACCCCCTTCCCCACATGTCCTTAGTTACCTTGCTACTAATACCCCCCTCCCATTTAGACTCTCATGGTACTCAGCAGTGGTCTGAGGTGTGTGGCTAGGCTTGTAAGGGACTTAGTGGTCATTAGCCTAGTAAAAACCTATGGACCTATATTGGATGGGAGGCAAGAATTAAAGTAGGAGGGTTCCTCTCTGATAAATTCTGTCTGAACAGAGGAACCAAGCAGGGGGTGTCCTCTTTCCCTTTTGTTATTTGCTTTATATTTAAAGTCATTATCAAAGAAAATAAGCGCTCAGAAATTCAAGGATATAATTGGTGTGGTAATCAGGAAAAGTTGACTTTATCTGGGGATTATATTATTTCTACCCGATAAATCCAGAAAAGGATATCTCAGTGTTATGGAACATTTTGAGCCAGTTTCAAGACTTTTTGGAAATAAAATTAATGAAGATAAAAAAGGCAATAGTCGTAAATAATGTACCTACACAGGAATTGGTTCAGCATAACACATATTTATGGGGACATGATAAGATGAACTAGTTAGAATTATAGTTTAAAAAGGTTTCTGTTATGGCAGCTAAGGATATAGGGGAAGAGATTAAAAATATATACTATAAAAACTGAGAAACTGGAAGCTCTTATTTATGCATATGGATAGTAAGATACAAGCAGTGAAAATGTTTTAGTCCCTTTAGTTTTATATACAGGCCAGGCATATTTTTATCAACCAGAGTAGAAGGCGTGGACAATAATAAATAAAGAGTTGAAGGAATTTATGTGGAAGAGGAAGAGGACAACAGTTAAGTGGAATAGGTTGATCCTTCCAACAGAACAAGGTGGTTTAGGATTATCTGATCAAAAAGATTACTTTAGAGCTATGCAGTTAAGGCTCATATATATGCCACAAGCAGAATGTTATGATTATAAAAAGGAAAGGGATAATGACGGAGTTGGGGGGGGTCAAGAAATAAAGAGACAGAGTGCGCTTTTGGATAATGATCCTTAAGAAGAACAATAACAACCATACAGAATATTATTAGGGTCCTAATGGAGAGATGAAAATTCAGCAAGCAAAGGAAAGTAGTACTTCTGAAACTGAATTCATCCTCAAGTCTTGGCGAGTACCTTCACGAGGTGGACCCTCTCTGTCACAAAATTTCACCAAGGCGACACTGATATGTAGGCTGTATTTATATAGCATATATCATGGACAGAAGTTAAGTCAAAAACAAAAAAAGATAGGTGGGTGGGTGCCAAGACCCAGGATAAAAAACTGCCCAATCCTGGTAGGCACACTGGTGCCAGGACTGGAAAAACTGACAGTGTAGAATCCTCAAAATATGGAAACATTCCTACAATGGGGCCAGGCCAGGCCCAGGGGGAGGATGGCTCCCCTATTGTAGAAGGAAGTAGCAGTCCACAAAAATCACAAAAATTGATTGGCCAAAGAACAGCCATAAAGACGATAGAGTGGACTATTCACGATAAGAAAGAAATCATGTGTTGTTACTATTATGTAAAAAGCCCAGAATTTCCAGACGCACAATATACAAAATTATTAAGATAGAAATTAGAGGAAAGAAAAATACTTCCTAAGGAAAAAACTGTCAGAAGCTTCAAATAAAAAGTTGTGTTCATTAATACAACAGATTTTTGAAAAACAGTATATAGATCAAGAAACTTTGATCTGTTTGGAAAAAGAAGCATCTGAGGAAGTGCAAAAATATAAACAACAAAACTAAGAAATATTTGAAAAATATAAAAAAGATATATGGACATAGGAAAGAAAGAAAGGGAGAGTTGATATGGTGCAATATTTATGCAAAGGAGAAAGCCAAGTTGACTAATATAGAGAAGGCAGCCTCAAAGATATTCGAAGAAAAATACAGGCAAATGCATCCAGATATGGAAAATTTCACAATAAAAAAAATAATATCACAAAGATGGAATATATTGAGCCAAGTTGAAGTTATGGAGTGCCTGCGAAGTGAAGGATTTAATGTAGAAGGTCTAACACAGACTACATCACAGCATAATGGAGTGAGTCCCCAGAATAAGGAAAAGCAAGAAGATCAGGAGACATGTAAAGAAGAAATATGGACATGGAAAAGGAAAAGAGATTTAATATGGTGTAATATTTATGCAAAGGAGAAAACAAAATTAACCAATACAAAAAGAGCAGCACCAATGATATTTGAAGAGAAATACAGGCAAAGGAA
The DNA here is from genome assembly GCF_019279795.1 of Protopterus annectens. Taxonomy (NCBI): domain Eukaryota; kingdom Metazoa; phylum Chordata; order Ceratodontiformes; family Protopteridae; genus Protopterus; species Protopterus annectens. The sequence continues at coordinate 626,842,928 of NC_056736.1, forward strand.
TCCGGATATGGAAAACTTTACAATACAAAAAATAAGAAGACTAAGAGGAAAAGTAGAAAAAGAGATTAGTAGTGGAGAAGTTAAAGAAATAGAAATTGAGATTATGGAGCAGCTGCAAAGAAGATTCAGTGTAGAAAATCGAATGCAGAAAGCACCACAGCAGGATAGAGCAATGGATATCCAAATTAAGGGGAAACCGGTGGAACAGGAAGCAATTGGTCAGGTGCCATATCATGATATTTTGGAGCCTTCCACAGGAAACCAGTATAAGCATTCACTTGAAGTTAGACAGCAAGGAAAGGAACTGGAAACTGTGGAAACTCTAATGCAGTCAATGTTGAGGAGTGATAGGCCAGTGAGTTCCCATATGACAGAGTAACAGATGGCACAGGATGAAATTGAAGAGAATGTGCCACAGGAAGATGCTATAGAACTTTCTATAGAATGTCCACAAGAAATGGAAAACAAGGGATGTGCCCTCAGTTTGGAATAAAATGAGCTAAGAGAACAGTTGATTGATTTAATGGACATGGACAAACATATTAAGATCAATGAGAGAAATAGACTCCAGAAGGTCAATAATACCCAAAAAGTAAGAAGTCTGATAAAACAAATAAATGCAGTAATTAGGACTGTCAATAGAGATCCATGTGATATAAGAGAAGTAAACAGGATATATTACTGTGTTGCTAAATTAATAAGTGACAAAGTTCTACCACAAGCTCACAGGGTAGTAAGGGAAAGGAAGGGGAGAAATCTAATACCATCATGGAAGTATCGAATAGAGAAAACTATAAAGCAATTAAAACAAGAAGTGTCACTGTTAGAAGATTATAAAAGATGGAATAGATCAACAAAAATACTAAGAAAGATAGATGTGATTAAAGCAATGCACTGTATTAGAACACACCAGAATCTATCATGCACTATCGCAAATAAAAATTTCAGCACAGGCAGAAAAACTTAGAAGATACACAGATAAATATAAGGGAAAAGTACAAAATAAGCAATTTATTGATGACTCAAAAAAGTTTTATAGAGAATTGGGAAATAAGGTAAAAGGAAATGAAAGACTGCCAAAAAAGAGGAAGTAGATACATTTTGGAGAAGTATCTATGAAGATCTCGTGGAACATAAGAAAGATGCTAAATGGATAGAAGATGTAAAAGAAAGAATAAGAAGTTTAAAGGTATAGGATATGAAATGGGATGAAGTAACAGCCATAGGGATTGTAACACAGTTAAGAAAAGCCTCTAACTGGAAAACCCCAGGCCCAGATGCAGTACCTAACTTTTGGTTAACATCTTTACACAAGGATTTAGCCATGAGCAAGAATTATTATATGAGCACCCCGAACAGACACCACACTGGCTAACAACAGGAAAAAAAATGCTCTTACTTAAGAGTGAACCTGCAAGCTACCCTAAACATTATAGACCAATAACTTGCCTTCAGACGACGTATAAACTATACATGGGAATTGATGCTGACAGAGTTTATAGTCATTTAGAAGAAAACTCAATTATGGCAGTAGAACAAAAGGGCAATAAAAGAAAGTCATATGGAACAAAGGATCATTTGTTGTTAAATAAAGTTATAGTAACTCTAAAAAAGGGGAAGAATCTAAGTATGGCATGGATTGACTACAAAAAAGCATTTGATAGTATCCCACATTCATGGATAAAAGCATGCTTAAAATGTATAAGATACACCCTACCCTGATTGACTACATTACAGTAACCATGAAACAATGGCAGACCACTTTGCAATTAAGCCATGATAAAGGACAGATTATTATCCCAGGGATAAAAATTTAAAGGGGGATATTCCAGGGTGACTCTCTGTCACCGCTGCTATTTTGCCTTGCCATTAATCCATTAAGCTGTTTACTTAACAAAGTCTAATGACTTCTCATCTTCTCTTTGTCGATGATTTAAAACCGTATAGCTCATCAGATGAGGAACTGAAAGCACAGCTACAGGTTGTCAAAACTTTTTCAGATGATATTAGAATGTCATTTGGTCTTGATAAATGTGCAAAAGCAACCTTTAAAGCAGGAAAATGCAGCACCAGGAAAATATCAGTTTGGGACAATAATGTGATATAAAAGAACTTGAGCAAGAGGGAGGGTATAAATACTTGGGAACTGATGAATGATCAGCAACAAAACATGAACAAATGTGAATAAAACTCAATAAAGAATACTTTAGAACACTTAAATTAATCCTGAGAACAGTAATGACATCTAGGAACAAAATCCAAGCTATAAATCAATTTGCTCTTCCTGTCCTAAAGTACAGTTTTGGAGTGATTGACTGGCCCCAAAAAGTGTTGGATAGATTAGATATTAAAACAAGAAGGATGCTTCATGCTCACCAGTGTATACCAAGATTATATATTCCTCCATTACGAAGGGGGGATGGGCCACCTTGAAATTGATTACATGTATAGCTCTACAATCGTGGGACACCACACATATCTACTGACTTCACAAGATCCAAATGTAGTGAAAGTTTTGAAACATGAGGAGAATAAATCTAAGATGACTTCTCTGCTTAATTTAGCAGAAGCATATCGACATCAAGCAGGAATGGAAATCACACCAGAAGTAGATAAAAACCAGGCAGCAACTGAATGTGTAAAAAAAACAGAAGAAAGAATATAAGTTGAAGGACCATGAAAAGGCAATAAATGTAAAAAAAAAAAAAAAAAAAAAAACATAAAAATAGTTGCAAGTATACAAAACTTCTGAAAGAGCTTCATGTTGATCAAGAAGGAAAGCAGGAATGGTTAAGGAGAGGCAAATTCAAACCAAGAAATGAAAGGTTAATATTGGCAGCCCAAGATAGTGGGCTATGTACACACTGGTTTACAACGTCCATCAAACATGTGGGAGAAACAGACAAATGTAGGTTTTGTAAAACCAAATTGGAAACAGTCACAGACCTTGTTGCTGTTTGTGACACACTAATGGCAGAAGGACTATATACTGAAAGGCATAATAATGTGGCAAGACTGTTGCATTGGGGATTGTGCAAACATTATGGTATCAAAGTGGCTGAAAAATACTGGAAAAATAAGCCACAAAGCATCACAGAAAATGATGAAGTTTATATCACATGGGATCACCCATTACCAACAGTTCAAAAGACAGATGCTTGAAAACCAGACATAGTGGTCCAAGAAAAAAAGACAAAAGTAGCACTGATCATTGAAATTGCCACACCCAGTGACTATAGTGTCTTGCTTACAGAATGACACAAATTCATAAAATACCAGGATCTGCAGGCAGAAACAAGAGCAATGTGGAAGAAAGATACCCAGACAGTTCCAATAGTAGCAGGAGCAACGAGTCTTAGAAAAAAGAATCTACAATCGTATTTAAATATTCTGCCAATCCATGTAACCCCATACAAATTCCAGGAGGAGTCATTACTGGACACACTGTGGGTGCTGCGAAGAGCACTTTTGGCTGACATCAAAGACTGAAACAATACTAATTTCATGAACTTTAATCGTGCTATGACTTAGGAATGGGGTCCTTTCCTGTCATGGTATTAGAAACCCAAAAGATTTGGAGAAATTATAATATTATATTAATAAAGTTGCAGAGAGTATTCCAAGAACTAAGCCAACATGACAATAGAGAAAGGATGTAGGGATGCAGTAGGGATGACTGCAAGTAGGGGTACAGAAAATAGGCAAGTGGGAGCTAGAATTTACTGGAGAAAACTGGCAAAGGAACCAAGGTATTGGGAGCAAATAATTAGACAGGGAAAGGTAACTGAGTAGGGTGAGGTCAAGAAGTTTGGGCTTCAGGCTAGAGGCTGCGTTCTCTTGCAGGGATTAATATTATAGCACAGGCAAACAGAAAGAGATAGGAGAATCTTAAGCGAAATACCAGTTCTGGTAGAGTTTTTAGCTGAATCTGGAACAGAAGCTGCTTTTTAACAATGGATAATTAGTAGAGCACATACAATTCTGTATGATAACTATAAGAACCAATCAGACACATTTAGAAAAGATCGAGAAGAAGGACTGGAAAAGCAATTTACAAGAGAACAATGTGGGAGACATATGTGTGGCTCCCAAGTATGCAACAAAGTCCAGAGGATGTATGATCTTTGCAAGTATTTGCATAGGCATTGTTATAATCCAAGCAAACTTCAAATAAATTTTCCTCAGGTAGATTGCAAATGTTGGAGGTGTGATGGGGAAGAAGAAGGTAACTTTGAACATGTTTTTGGGGAGTGCAATGAGTTGGCAGATTTTTAAAAATTCCATATGGAGTATGCTATCAGAAATATTGGGAGAGTAAATAGCCATAACTAAGGAACTGATTCTTTTGAGCTGAGACAGAAGATCTGAATTACCTAGACACAATAAGACCTTATTAAGTTTAATTATACTGGCTGCCAAAAGGCATTAATGCAAAATAGAAATCAAAGTCTAAACCAACTGTATTTGAAGTAATGAATATCATAAATGAGATAAAAGAACTGGAAGAATGATCTTTAGAAAAGGGAAGGAGCAAATTACATAGAAATAAATGGAACATTGTGGGGACAATAATGCGCAACAATGTTCATGAGAAGGAGAAGTAAGGTTTAAGAGAAGGCAGGAATTCTGCAATTTTATGTAATGTTCAGATGATAATGGTTACAAAGAAAGTACAGTTGTGGAAGAAAAACTTACCATAACAGTACATGTTTGAATGATCACTCCTGCAGTAAGTAGCCTTAGCTATATGGGTTATATCCTGTCAAGGATATAACAGCCAGCCAGCTTCCAATGCTTCAGAGCACTTTCCACATGTCCAAACTGTTAGGCAGCTTGAGCTGAGCTGAGTAAACTACATTCAAAGCCCTTCAGAGCTTTCCTACCAGCAGAGAGAGGGAGGCTCAGCCCTGAAAGGGCAATGCTAAGAACAACATAAAATAAGTGTTCACACCCTGGCATAAATCACACACCAAAACACAAAGGGGGGTAGAGGAAGGGAGTGGCTTCTGCACAAGTGATCATTCAAAGATCTGCTGTTACGGTAAGTTTTACTTACACAATTGTACTATGTTCACCATATTGATCACTGCTGCAGTAGTCTTGTTATATGGGTAGATTACCTTAGTTAACTACATTTGGGAGATGGAAGGAGAAGAGTCCAGGAGTCCCTGTAGAATGGTCCTAGCAAAGCTTTATCTGGACCTAGAGAAACTATCAAGCTTACAGTACTTTGAAAAACTATGTAGAGACAGCCAAGTAGATGCTTCTAAAATACTTCTAGAATCCTACCCTTTCCAAAAAGACATAGATGAAGCTAAGGTCCTCGTAGAGCGGGCTTTGACCCTGCCTGGAATAGTTTTGTTATGGTGAATATATAACAACCCATTTGGAAATAGTCTGTTTTGACACAGGTTGTCCCTTCTTCTTACCGTCACATGAAATGAACAATTGAGCCAAAGATTTAAAAGATTTAGTTCTGTCAAGACAGTGCCTAAGTTGTCTGTGGAAATCCAAGGTATGGAGCATCTTTTCTACCTCATTTTTGGTTTCAGGAAAGAAAATGGGTTGATGGATAATCTGGCCTAAAGTAAACCTGGATACAACTTTAGGCATAAAAGAAGGATTAGCTCTCAAAGAAATCCTGTCTCTATGGAAAATGTGGCAGGATTAACTCATCATAAGAGCTAGCAACTCTGATATCCTTCTTGCAGAGGTTAATCAGTAAAACTGTTTTCCATGTTAAAACCTCAAGTCAGCCGGATTAGCTAGTTCAAATGGAGCAAGTGTTAGTTTCTCTATCACAAAATAAAGATCCAAAGGAAAGATCACTGGTTTTCTTGGAGGCCTCTTATGCAAACCCCCCCCCCCTTTTAGAATATTTTGACATGGGAATGTACTGAAATAGGATGATCCATGGGCAGACATACTGAAAAGGCTGATAAATGACCCTTGATAGAGGAATAAGAAAGGCCACAGGATAGCCACTCGCACAAACATTGTAGAACCAGAGAACAACTAGCCCTGAATGGGTGTCAGTTATGTTGTTGGCACCAACTAGAAAACCTTTTCCATTTGCTAATATATGATTTTCTAGTAGCAGGATTTCTTGCCTCCATTAGTACCTGTTGCACATCCTCAGTAAACAGGTACCTGAAAGAAATTAACATCCTATCATCCAGGCAGTCAACTAAGTTGATTGATGTTGGGGTGTATCAAACACCCCTGTTCTTCTGTGAGTATATCCAATCTGTGAGGAAGTTTGTGGTAATTGCCCCTGTTCATTTCCAAGAAGGGAGAATTAAGGTTGCCTGACCCAGTAGGGACTCACCAGAGAGATCTTGGGGGACTCCTTCTAAATCTTCAGAAGTACACTGGATATTAATGGGAAAGGTGGAAAAGTATACAGGAACATTGCTGTCTAAGGAAAAGAAAAAAGCATCTGTCTTCCCAGTCTTTTTGCATGGAGTCCTGCAACAGAATCTTGGCATTTGATTGTTCATAAAAGAGGCAAACAGGTCTACTTCACAGATGGATCAAATTGTGGAAGACCCCCTGATTTAGTTTTCATTTGTGAGGGTCTGCCCTGGTTCTGCTGAGCTTGTGTGCCACACAATTTTTCTCTGACAGAATGCAGGATGCCTGTAGGCTGAGACTGTGCTGTGAAGCAATATCCCAAGCTAACATGGTTAGTCTACAATAGGGGGTATGACCTGGCTATCGCTTGCTTTTTGATGTACCACATGACTGCAGTATTATCTGTAAACACTTGAACAGGTCAGGGGACCAAAGATGCTTCAGAGAGTTCAGTGCTTTGATAATGAGAAGTATCAATATCCCCTTGATATTTATGTGCTTGCATCTGCCCTTGGTGTCCCACACCTCCTGCACTTTTATCCCTCCTGAAACTGGTCCCTAAGCAGAGTCCAAAGCATCTGTGGTGACTGCTTTGGAACAGGGAGGGAGAAGGGGAGACCTGGATTTAAGGATATCTGTTGTCTCCACCAAACAATTTTTTTTTGACAAAACTCAGAACTGGAATTTGACAAGATAAATGGTGTTAATGCCTGGATCAAAGAGTTTTTTGATAGCATTTTATCTTTCTCATGTGAAGTCTTGCCAGGTGTACCATGAGAATCATATATGCCATGGTAACCAAAATTCTGAGATATTCCCTCTCAGTTACCAAAGTCTGAGTGGAAAAACTTAGACATTGATCAAAATAAAGATATATTTTTTCCTGTGAAGGAAATGCTCTTTGAACTGAGGTGTCTGCCTAACATACCAGGACCACAATCCTATTTGAGGTGTCAAGAAAGACTTTTGAATGTTCTCTTGGAATCCCAGCTAGTTCAAGAGATCTTACACCCAAGGGAGAAAAAGATTCCTGGCATTTTGAAAAAGACACTGCAAAGATAAGGAAGATGCCAGGATTACCCGTTCTAAAGACTTAAACCTTGCCTGTGATATTAATAGGACCTGCTGGACAGATAGGTATGTATCCCAGAGACTACCCTGTCTATGGAACAGGGTCCCCAGCCATGTGAAGCAGAGTTCCTCCATAACCCAATTCAAATGCAAATTTGACAGTTGGATGGGAAACAAGAAACTCATCCCCGGTTTGACACCTATGTCTCTAATAGATACAGGTAACCTGTAAATGGTTCATCTCTCTGGCCCATGCTTACACTTATCAAGGGTATCAGAACTTGTCAGAGATTTGGAATAAATGGCTAGGCTTAAAAAGGCCCTTGTGGTCATTAGCCTAGTAAACACCTATGAACCTATATATGGAAAAAATGTGGATACCCTGTAGCCTGCAATGAGCTATAATTGGAGCTAAACACATGTGAATACTCTTGGTGCAGTGGATAGCCCATCTGGTAAAGCAGAGTACTGATAATGTGACCCAGCACACAAAACCTTAAGAAATGCCTGAAGTCTGGATGAATATGGATGTGATGATAAGTATCGTTTAAGTCTAGTGTTACCAGGGAACTTGAAAGTGGAAGAAGAGGTAACCAGCTGTGAATTGACATCATTTTGACTTTGGGCACTATCACAAACAGGTATAGGAAAGAAAGAACCAGAACTGGTCTCTTTCTTTCCTTGGCACTAGGAATATCCTTGAAGAAAAACCCTTCCTCTCCTGAAGAAGATGAACTGGTTCTGTCATTCCTCGGGACAACATGTGATGAACAGCATTGTAGAAACAAAAGAGCCTGATCTGCAAGTTGAGGAGTAACCCCCTGGAAAGGAGGAATTTCCATTCACTGCCATCTATAACCGCAATGAACGACTTTCAGAACCCATTTGTCTGAAATAGTCCATTGATAAGGAGAAAATGGAGATTCATAAGTTCTAGAAGAGAAAAAGGGCCAGGGTGGGAGGGGGGCCACAAGGTCTTTTGGTAGTCATTCAGAAATTATGGACTACCCTTGGTTTTGGGAGGTTTGAGACTTCTTTTGGAACCTCCTTGCCACCTCTTAAATGTCTGTTTACCTGAATTCTGTTGAGGCTGTTTATTCTGCTTTTTGCCAAAACTGGATGAGGAAAAAAAAATCCCTTGAACAATTTAGAAAAGAAGGGCAGGAAAATCTTAAAGATTTCCTCAATCAGTTTACATCTTTAATCACACTGTTTGGTCACCTCTGCAGAAGAGGGGCCAAACACTAAATTTCTATCCAACGGAAAATATAAAATCTCATTTTTTACATCATCTGGGAGTTTCTGAGAATGCAGCCAAGTAACAGTGGCCATAGCCATGGAAGAAATATCAACAGAGTCATAGACACACGCAAACAATGAGTAGTGACCTGTGCAACAGAAAAAATTTTAAGTTATGTACTTACAATAACTTGGCATCTGTGTTGTCCAGTCTCATTCCGATTCACTCTTGGGTTACAGATCTGATCCTCAGATCTGACTTGGCCGCTTTCTACAGATTTCAACTTCCAGGCTTGAGCTCCTCCCTTACCCATAATCCCCTGTACTAAGCACAGCTCCCTTACATAGAGTTTTCTGCTCATTTAATAACGAATGAAAGAAAAAGAGAAAAAAACAAAAGGGAGAACCCCAGAGGCTCAACCAGGAACAAAGGTTCATAAAAGTGCTACACAGAGCCTCCAGAAAAGGATTATTCCAGGTCGGGGGACGGATGGGAGGGACGGTGAATCACAGCAAGACTAGACAATACAGCTGCCAAGTTATGGTAACTACATAACTTAAAAATCTGATGTTGTCCATCTCACTCTGATTCACTCTTGGGTCAGAGTTTCCAGCTACAGTCTCTCTTGGGTGGCCTCAGGGAAGGCTATGGTGGAGCACTGGCAAGCCAAAAGAAGCTTTTTTTGTGGAAACAATATCCAATTTGTAATATGTCATAAATGTATGGGATTTAGAAAAAGTGGCTGCTGCACAGATGTCATCAACTGAAACTCTATATGAAAAGGCAGAGGATGTGGTGATAGATCTAGTTGAATGGGCCTTATGTGAATTAACCAACTTCACATTATTCTTATGATATATAAAGGAAATGCAACTAGTAATCCACTTGGTCAGGCAATTAGGTGAAAAGAACACAAACAGCTGATATGATTTTCTGAACTGTTTAGTCCTGTCAAGATAGGAATGAAGTTGTCTATGAACATCCAGTAACTGCAACATGTACTCACGTTTATTGGAAAAAATTGGGAAAGAAAACTGATAACTGAATGGACTGATTAATGTTTGACTCAGTAGCCACTTTAGACATGAAGGATGGATTAGTACAGAAAATTATGTAAGGTAGTTTAGAACAGAGGGCTTGTAATTCAGAAACTCTTCTAGCCAAGGTGATGGCAACTAGAAAAATAGTTTTCCAAGATAAAAACTTCATGTCACAACTACTAGCTGGTTTGAAAGGTTTTTGAGAGAGGCCTTGGAGAATCAGGGGAAGATCCCAAGGGAGAGTGGGGTCTTTAATAGGAGGCCTTAGGAAAAAAAATCACTTTCAAGAAAGCTCTGCATAACCTCATAGTGGCAAAGGGTCCTGATGATAGGCCCGAGTGGAACTTGGATAAGGCTGCCAGCTAAAGTTTATTTGCAGCAAAGCTGGACCCCTCCTTGAATAAAGAAGCAAGAAAGGAGAGTATGGTAAGAAATAGCAGCAGTGTAAGGATCAACATTTTCCTTGGCAGCCCATATAGCAAATCTGTTCCAACTGCTTTTGCATACCTTTTTGTGGAGGTCTTTTGGAAAGCTAAAACAATACTCTTTACAGGCGAATAAAGCCTGGATCCCTTAACAATTATTGGAATAAGAGAAACCATTTGATTAGCTTGAGAGTAGATAGATCTTGATGGGGTCCTAGGGATGGGTGGGCTAGGAGATCCTGAATGGGCTCCAGTATCCAGAGAGGATACATCAGATGAGACAAGAGGAAGGGGAACAAAATCTGATGAGGCCGATAAGGGAAAATGAGGATTACAGTGCTCTACAACCGTTGGGCTTTCTGAAGGAATTTTGGGATGAACAGGAGGGGAGGATAAGCAGAGAGGAGACTGGAGGGCTAATCGTGGACAACAGCATCCCTCGGGGGATTCCCCATGTGGGGGTGGGGTCAGCCTGAAGTACTTGCTGCACTTGAAGTTGAAAGGAGAAGCAAAGAGATCACAGGAAGGATGACCCGAATGGTGAACAATCTGATTTGCTACTGTTTGGTTGAGGGACTATTCGTAGGGTGTCAGGATGGACCTTCTGAGTTTGTCTGCCAGCACACTGGTCTTTCCAGGTATGTGAGTAATGAGAAAGTATTGTGAAGAGATTACCCATTCCAAACTCTCATCGCCTTTCTCCAAAGGGGGTAAGAATGGGTTCCTTCATGCTTGTTGATGTACCAGACAACTGACATGTTGTTTGTGTGAATTACAATGGTCCCCAGAGGGAGAACGTCCTGAAAGGCTTGCAATGAGAGAAGGACTGCTCTCATCTCTAGGACACTGATATGCAGTCTGGTCTCTAATGGAGTCCACATGCCTAGGACTATCTTCCCTTTGAAATGTCCCCACCCCCATCCTAGCTAGGAAGCATCCGTGGTCACTGTGGCTGTGGGCGGGAGAAGAATGAATGGTCTGCTAACTGACTAAGTCGAAATGAATCCACCATTCAAGTTGGGTTCTACAAACTTTTGTCAACTTGATAGGAACAGATAGAGGCTGGTGAAATACAGACAACTATACAGCCAAGGTTCACTGGAGAACACACATATAATATCTTGCTAGAGTAACTAACGTTATGGCAGCTGCCATAGTTTCAACAGCTCGACGAACAAGCCTGACGGAGGGTGAAGGAAGTGTTAGAAAACTCTGGACTTGATTTCTCAAGGTGACTATCTGATGTAGGGGCAACAATGCTATTTGGGTAACTGTGTTCAGCTGAGCCCCAATAAACTCCAAGGATTTAGTTGGTATTGCTTGTGACTTGTTCTGATTTATTGTAATGCCTAGGAAATCCAAGATCTGGAACAGGTAGTCTCTGGCATGAGAGAGTGGATGCTTAGTTGGGGCAGTTAGGAACAAGTCATCTAGATATGAGAACACCCAAAAACCCTGCAGTCTAAGAAGAACTATGACCACTGTAATGCATTTGATAAACACCCTGGGGGCTGTGGTGAGTCCAAAGGGCAGGGCTCTGAATTGGTAGTGACTGCCTTCCAGCCTGAAGTACAGATGACTCCTGGAGTGACTGTCTATTTTGATGTGATAGTACACATCCTTTAAGTCCATAAAGCAAATCCAATTGTCCTTTCTTAACAAAGGAAGGATAGACTGTACAATAACCATCCAAAACTTCGCTTTCTTTATGAGCAAGTAAAGTCTACTCAGGTCCAAGATTGGCCTTAGGTCCCTAGTCTTCTTTGGCACTAAAAAGAAGCGGGAGTAAGTTCTGGATCCTCTCTGTTTGGTTGGGACTTCTTGGATAACTCTTTTTTGCAGTAACTTTTGAATTTCTATGATTGCCAACTCCATCTGAATGGGTGGAATGTTGAGGAGTGTTTTTTTTTTTGTTCCTGGGGTTGAAATGTGAAAGGGGATGTAATAGCCACTGGATATAATGGTTTGCATCCACATTTTTTTATTACTTGGGCTTAGGCATTTGAGTGCAGAGAAAAACAGCCCCCAACTGCCTCCAGGGCAGAGCAGTCAGGCAATGGTTCAGGAGCACTGATAGGGCTTGTCAGGAAAGGGTTCTCTGAAGCCCTGATTTTGTGGATCCTCTCTGTCTCTTGGGCGGCATCTCCCATTAAAGCCCTCTCCTCTGCCTTTGGAGGGGACATCTCTGTTTTGGCCAAGGAAGGACCCTTGAGACTTATGGAACCAAATTTTCTTAGCCCATCACTGATTCCTGCACTAGGTCAACTGAGGGCTGGAAAACTTGATCCCTACAGCAAACAGGGTTTTGCCCTATTTCTCACTGTGGTTCACTGTGTTTTTAACTGATGGCCCAAATAAAGAGGAGCCATCAAAGTAGGCAATCACAAAAGACACCTTACAGGGCTCTGTTAAGTCACAAAGCCTCATCCTGGCATGTCTGTATACAGTGATGCCAGTGCCGGCCACCTGCAAGGTACCCAAAGCTTTGTGAGAGATTAGCCTCATGGACAAATTAGCAAGGGAAGAGAGAGTGGCCAGCTTTGGCTTTGGAGAATTCTTCCCAAATTCCTCTGTCAGCATGGTCTCCACCAATGATTCAGAGAACTCCTTGACCAGGTCTCTCTACAGGCGAGTAAAATGTGCCAAGAAGTTAAGCGTTTTTATCGTGAAAGTGGCTGAAGTGTAGATATGCTTGCTGAACCTGTCCATTGCCTCAGACTCCCTGTTTGGTAGATAGATGGTAGAGCTTTGTTCAGCTAGCTCTTTCTTAGTGGTGGTTGCCACCACTATAGCATCAACCAGAATACCTTTGGACCAGAAGGGACAATCAGTAGGGAAGGAGAGAATTTTATCAGGTCATTTAGGGACAGGGTCTATAGTGTCTGGCTCCTTCCATCCCTGGCGTGCCAACAAATTTATGAGGGGGTCTGCTGGGGGGGGGGGGTCACTCAAGATGCACATGGGCCCAGCCCAAAAGCTTCCAGAAATATGGACTCCTTGAGGCAGGATCTTGGGATGACCAACCATCTCTTTGTTTTAAAATTTCCAAAATGTCCGCAAAGGAGATGTCCTCCGGTGGTAATTTTGGAAATCCCTCCACTTCATCAAAGTCTGTATCTTCAGTGAGATACTCTACATGGGAGTGTAGGTGCCTTCTTTTACACATTCTCTTCCGAGGTACCTCCTCTGTGGAATGCTCAGGGGAGATCTCAGAACAGGTGGGGACTGCCTCAGGTGGAAAATCCTGGATGCTCTTCGAAATGGGCTGATCCTGGACAGGAATGATAGGCCCAGCTCCCAGATCCAATGAGGGACAATGGGGCAAAGAGGTAGCCAAAGAGATCAGGTCTCTGTCAGCAGAGAAAGCCTTTTCAATGAAATGGAAAGCAGAGGGAACAGTAGAACTTCTGCCCAACTGTATCCGGGCCAAAGCCATCAAAGAAGACATGACAAGGGCCTCAGATCCAATGCTCCCTGATTGAATTGGACCCATGTTGTTGAGAGCTGAAGCACTGAGGGGAAGAGAACCTCCTCCCCTCGACTCAACTTCAACATCCCAGATCCAAGACCTGCTCTGATCTGAAGATCTCAGAGCAGAGGTGGTCAAGGCAATTGTCAGAGTCGAAAAAGCAGAGGTCCTTGAGTCCAATACTGATGTGCTCAGTGGCTAAGGTCCTGGGGCTCCAAAACCAAGGGTTGAATCAATGAAGGAGCATTAATGTTGGTAGGGACATTCACGGATCCAAGAGGGGTTAGAGCCGACAAAACCTCGATCTGGATCTGAGCCCTGATAATCTCCCTTACCATCCTGTCCACGTCATATTCCGAAAGGCTTCTGGAAAATCTGGACAAAGCCACAGATGAAGGGCGAGACTAGTGTGTAGTCTATAAGATTTTTGCCAGAACCATAGGGGAGACTGACTGGATGGAAGATACCAGAGAATGTTTCCCGGTCCTCGAAGCCGAAGTCCTAGGTTCTGAAATCGAAGTGGAAGGTAATGGTAAACTCCGCTTTTGATCTGACCTCCTCAGATCCGAGGACTGAGTAGGATCCAAAGGGGTGGAGACAGATAATGATCCGGGCGAACCCAGATCCGAAGTAGATAATGTCCTCGGCATATGGCCAGATGGATCTGAGAGGCCTTTTGGATCTGCTGGAGCTGAGTCCAGTCTTGGAGCCGAGGAATCTGAAGATTTTAGGATTTTTGAAGAAGGTTCTGAAGATGTCCTAGGGTGCTTATGAGGGCACTTTTTAGGGTCTGAAGCAGAACTTGGTAGAGTACGTTGGAGGGGGTGAGCCTCTGGAGAAGAAATCGAAGATGGGGGAAGGATCCCTTTGAGAATCAACTTGTTTTGTCTATTGTCGATAGCTACAACAACAACATAACCCTATAAATCCTAGTAAGCAAGAAAATCTAAGATGACTCTACCACTAAGAACACTATTTATTTATTTTATTTATTTTACATTTGTTGACCGGGCTAGTCTAACTGGATACATGTCCATTTTCAGTAGAGGCCTGGGGAGATATGCTCCAACATTACGGTAATGTAACAGGACTACAAATACAAATAAAAATAAATTGTAAATAGTACATTATTAAAAAGAATTAATGCAAGCTCCAATATAAGGTAATGTAACAGGATTACAAATAAAAGTAAAATTGTGAACAGTAAATTATTACAAAGAATAAATGCAGTTCATAACTAAAGGGTGTCTGTTAATGAACTAAGGTGGCTTCAATAGCAAACAGATAAAAAAACAACAATAATGGTAAAGAAAAAAAATTAAGATCAAAGAAGGATTGGGTTAGCAAAGAAGTAACAAACAACATTAGAGAAAGAGACGTTAGCAAAGAAGTAACAAACAAGATTAGAGAAGTAAAAGTTAGGGAGTCGAGTCAGTAGTATTATGAGCAGTATATACAAGAGGAATAATGATTGGCAATATTTGGACAAGAAAAAAAGAGTGGAGGGGGTGAAAGGTACCATCTAGTTGTTATGTTAGACAAGGTTTGCGTGAAATGTCGTAGGTAGCATAAGTATTAAAAAAGACATAGAAGAATATCAGAAAGTGTGAAATGTCATAGGTAGCATAGGAGTTAACATTGACATAGAACAATATCAGTAGGTGGAGAGTGATTATTGAAAAAAGAAGAGTAAGTTTAATGAAGTTAGAAGGAAATATAAAAACTACATTACTGACTTTGAATGAATAGGCTATAATTATAAATTCTACCAAGCTACCCTAACTATAAAGACTACAGGAAAAAAGTATTAACCGCTAAAACCCTAACAGTTAAATAGAAAGAACAACTTAAAAGGCTACAGACTACTGCAGGAAGGGTAGCCCTAACGGCAGCGAGTAGCTTCATGGGTGGGAGGAAGAAGAAAGGTAATATTATACCAAAAAGTGACACACTTACCTGTAACTAGCTGCTACAGCACTGGAGAACAAGTTGAACATGAATGGTGACAAATAAGATCTGAGGGAGCTGACCAAGTACAGGGGATTATGGGTAAGGGAGAAGCTTGAGCCTGGAAGCTGAAGTCTGTAGAAGGTGGTCAAGTCAGATCCAAGGATCAAATCTATAATCCAAGAGTGAATCAGAGCAAGATGGATATCAGATCTAAGTTATTTAAAGCAGATTTTTCTTCACAAGAAGAAACTGTAGATAAAACATTCCTCATACTTTTGCAATATCTCTCAACAAATGTTAACACAGGAGCCTGACAAATTAAAATTCTGAAAATCAAAGTTGAAGAAGTATACACGTTTTCACATACCTATCAATTATTTTCCTATCCTTATTAAAAAGAGTAGGATCAGAATTAACTGAGTGCTTAGCAGCAGTGGAGCTACAACTGCTGGATAATGTTTGGGAGTAGTGTATAAAAATTTAAAAGACTGAGTAATTTTATACATGGTATCTGCCTTTTTAAGGACAGCTGGCTGACTGTCAGGAAAATTGCAGGCAGTAAGACAAACATCTTCCAAAGCAGACAGGATAGGAAGAATGGGTATAGTTTCTGGAAAATCCTTCTGTAACAACTCATAATATTTTCTGAGGAACCGAGAGACCTCTGTGTTCTCCACTGAACATACTAGCACATTCTAGCAATAGTCTCAGAGAAATAGAAACACCCACAGGAAGAATCAGAAACTGAGCTTTCCTCTGAGTCTGAATCAGAAATCTGAGAACAAAATTCTGAATCTGTCCCTGCATCTTCCTGTTCGGATCCACAATCTTGAATCTCTTCAGGAAAAGAGGCATTCCTCTTTCTTATACTACAAGCTACTCTACAAGAAGGATAAATAGCATGAATTAAACCCTAAGCCAGTGCCAGTAACCTACTACTATCCAAGCAAATTTGAGGAGGAGTAGATATGTGCTTGATTTTCTGTTTCTTTTTGACAGGAAAAATGGGGCCAGCCATTTTACTAATGGCAGCCATTGATTTCCAAGAGATGGGCACAGCATTCTGACACAACAGAGAAATCGTCCCTGTTCCCTCTCCCTGAACCAGCAAAAGTGGCTCTCCCTTGCCCATAGAGAGGACTCTAACAGCCTTAGTGGACATGGCTACCTCCCAGACCATAGTGGCTGCAGGAGTTACACAAGAGGGATCTGGTGTAAAAGATGAGTGATCAAAGGTACAACAAATGGCCACAGCAGACTTATCCACAGCAACTGAGGCAAACTGTTAGCCTGCTGTGGTAGCAAAGGCTTTTTGCTTAACTTTTTCTTTTCATGTCTGGAAGGGGGTACAGCAACAGACCCTGGGAACTACAGATTCATAAGCCTAACCAGCCTTATCTGTAAGGCCATGGAATGAATCATCATGGACCTTATACATAAGGATATAGGTGATCTCCAAAACCTTGATCTGACACAGTTTGGTTTTGACAAAGGCAGGTCATGCCTGTTAATCCTGCTGGACTTCTCTGAAAATGTCACCAGAGCCACAGATGAAGGGAAATCTGTGCACACAGCCTACCTTGACTTAGCCAAGTCATTTGACACAATCCCACATTGGGGCATCATTGATAAACTCTACCAGTTGAATATCAACCCTTATGTCATCAGGTGGGTTGCTAACTGGCTCACCAACAGATCACACTCTGTCAAAGTTGTAGACTTTACCTCAACCAGTAGACCTGTCATCAGTGGGGTTCCACAGGGGTCAGTGCTGGGCCCCCCTATTGTTTGGAATATACTTCTCAGAAGTTCAGGTCAAAACAGAGGGGCTGTGGCTGGCTAAGGTTGCTGATTACTGCAAACTAGGTGCAATCACTGAATCCCCAAATGATGTCAATATACTTCAAGAGGGACTTACACAAACCAATGACTGGTACCAAAGTCATGGAATCAAACTCAATGCTAAAACTGCATTATCATCTCCTTTGGTAAAAACGAAATCCCTGCAGACTATTGTATAAATAAAATACCCTAAGTAACAACTCAGTAGTGAGAGACTTGGGAAAGAAAGCTGACTGTAGCCTAAATTTGACTACCAACTGTCTACTGTGGTAAGGAACGCATTCTACGTCGCATACCTCATTAGCAAAGGCATTGCCTCAAGAGCAAAAGAGGTCATAATTCCCCTATACTTAGCCCTCATCAGGCTAATAATTAAGTACAATTTTCCTTTTGGTATGTATCTTACCAGGCACTTGCAGCAACTAGAGAGACCTCAGAGATTTCTAACCAAGAAAATTCAGGGTCTCCAGAACATGACATACACTGACAGACTGAAGTCACTGTCACTGTACTCAGTAGCACACAGACTACTTAGAGGAGACTTGTGCCTGGCCTACAGAGCACTCTCAGATCCAAACCTAATGGAAATGCTGCACATCTGGAAGTCAAATGGGACAAGGGTCACCTGCTCCAGGGACCTTAACCTGGCCTGCAACATAAATAGGACCTGCTGGAGAGACAGATATGTCCCTCTGAGGTTGCCACTCCTCTGGAATAGGCTACCAATTCACATCAAACAGAGCCCCTCTATGACCTTGTTTAAACATGACCTGGATGACTGGATGGGAAACCATAAATTCTTGCCGGGGATTTCACCTATGACCCTCCTAGATATGGGCAGTCATTGATAACTAAGATCTTGAGTTTTGGCAAGATCCTTTATATTGGGTTTCTCTAGTATTATATTGGGTACACATGGCTAGGCTTATAAAGACCTTTGGGTCAATAGTCCTGTAACCACCTATGAACCTATGAGCCTAATAGCAAGCTAAAAATGCTGCCGCTTTCCTGTGGGGGGACAAGCAGCAAATGCCAGTAAAACTATCAGTCCATAAAAATTACTTTTTTGATACCAAACCACAGTAAAAAGCACTTTCAAACACTATGGCAGCCCAGTAATGGAAAAATAAATACAATTTATCCACAGAAAATATGTTATCAGTTAGTTTACACTAGTTTTAAACTGACAGAAAAATGAGTTCTCCATTAAAAAGTACTTTACAGTCTCAAAAGAGTCCATTTAAGCACAACACTCCTACCTTTAAAATAATTTTTCTGAAGAGGAAAGTAATAAAACAACAATAAATATAAGAAAATGGAAGTTTTTCCCCCAAAGGGATCTTATCTGTTCAGCAAAGAAAAGTACAAGATGACTGTCGAACCTTGAAAGCCTAAGTGGAGCATAGTCTTCAGAGGGAGGACATCTCTGAAGGGTTTTGCACCCAAACTTATCTTTTAGTCAGCTAAGCTCGAGCTGCTTGACAGTTTGGATGTGTGGAAAGTACTCTGAATCTTTGGAATCTGGACAGCTGTTATATCCTTGGCAGGATATAACCCATATAGCTAAGGCTACTGCAGCAGTGAACAATATGAAGAGCATTTTGAATTCTCCACTGTTTGAGTATTGAGGAAAAATATTGAAAGGGTATTTGAATTATTTAGTTTAATTTCTGAAGGCACCTTAGGCATGAAGGATGTATTCATTCAAAGCACCACTCTGTCTCTGTTGAAAATAAGAAACAGTGGCGTGGATGAAAGAGCATGAAGTTCTGAAATTCTTTTAGCTGAAGGAATGGCAACTAGGAAATGAGTCTTGGCTACAGATTCAAATGGGGCAGATGGTAGCTTTTTTCCAAGTACAAAATTCAAGTCTCAGGGAAGGACCTCATCTTTGAAAGTTGACTTGGAAAGACAGACTCCTCTCAAAAAGGTTTTGCATGTAGATTGAGAAGCTAAGGAGGAATGGTTAACTTCTTGATGGTAAGCAGAAATGGCAGTTAGATGTACTTTAGTGGTAGAAAGGCTTGATCCCTTGTCAACAGATCAGCTAAAAATTAGAGAATGAAAGCAACTGGGGTCATAAAAGGGTCCAGTTGTTGTTGACTAGCCCAAGAAGAAAATCTGACCTATTTGTAGCTGTGAGTTTTCTGGTAGAGGGTTTCTGTGAAGCTAGATGTAACTGGACCACCTTAGAGAGGAATTCTAGGTCTCTGGTCATTACTGGAAGTGGAGAAACCATGCAGTTAGTTTGAGGGAGTAGATATCTGAGTGAGGTTTGCTGGAATTATGTGATAAGAACCTCAGATAAGGTTGTAGAATGAGGAAACTAATGATATGATACCAAAGCAAGGAAAACCAAACCTGTCATAGCCAAAATGGAGCCATGTGAATGAAGTTGACTCTGCAAAACTTAGCTTTCTGTATGAAAGTCATTATTAGTGGGGGGCGGAGGTGTAGTGGAGACGGTGCTAAGGGAGGACTACATAATAGGTGTCTGACCCTGCGGAGGAATTAGGGAAAAGAAATTACTCCATTTGATGGTGGAAGTTGATGCAAAGAGGTTGCAGCAAGGATTTCCCCAGTGACAAAAAATCTTGTTTGCCCTAGACATATTTAGAGACCACTCATAAAGCAACAGAAGGTAACTGCTCAATTTTTCCACTAGAGATATGACTTCTCCTGAAATGTCTGTTGCCATTAGAAAGTGCCATGAGTTGATAGCCCATTCCATTCCTCTCATGGCTCCTCGCCAGATAGGATACAATCTGGTTCCTCCTTGCTTCTTGATATATCACACCACTTTCATCTTGCCTGAGTGGATGGCTACTGCTTCTTGGAGAAGAAAGTCCTGGAATGCCTACTGTGCTAGAACAACTACCTCATTTCCCATATACTGTTGTGTAAATGGGCCTCTTGGTGGTTCCACATACCCCAAACAATTTGCCCTGATCATTGTCTTCCACCCCAGTGCAGATGCTTTCATAACTGTGGCCATCAGGATGGGAAGAAGAAAAGGTCAGGCCATTGGTAAATCTGATGGATGAAGCTACCAAAGTAGATGGTTCCTGCAAGAGTTAAATAGAGCTATCTTGTGGTGCATGGGATGCTGACTCTGAGACCATTGGACTTTGAGAGTCTGATAAAGCAGTCGCTTGTAAAAAGTTGTCTAAGAGTAGCATTTGTATCAAAGCTGCTAAGACCTACTAAGAATTAGTGCTGCTTTGAATTTTTATTGATAGAGTAAAGATCTGACATTGTCTTGTACTGCTCACATCCTATCTGTAGTCAGGATTGCCATTGCGGTGGTAGTGTTCAGGTGGCATCCTATGAAGGTTAACTGCTAAACTGGCTCTAAGTTGAATGCCTGCAGGTTTACAGATATTCCCAAAAAACAGGCAGAGCTGGACTAAATATTCCCTTGCTTTGATTAATGATTCCTTTGAAGTCATAACTAAGAGCTAGTTGTCTAGGTAGGGAAAATTCTGATCCATAGCAGCCTGAGATGAGCTGTGATGGAAGCCATGCACTTTGTAGACACCTTGGGGGCTGTATTGAGTCCGAACGGCAAGGTACTAAACTGGTAATGTCTGGCTCCTGCTCAGAACTGTAGAAGTCTCCTTGACGGCTTGGCTATTTTTATCTGTAGGTAAACATCTTGAAGATTCAAAGAGCACATCCAATCTCCCTCCTTTAGACAAGGAAGGACTGACTGGACTGTGACCATTCAGAAAGTGGTTTTGTTTACAGTTTTGTTTAAATGACTGAGCTCCAACACTGGAGTGAGATCCCCGGTCTTTCTGTGTACCAAGAAGAATCTTGAATAAAACCCAGATCCTTTCTGGTCGGGTCAGACCTCCAGGATAACATTTTCATGTAAAAGCAGCAGGTTCACTACTTCTTGTAATGCCACCATTTGCTGATGGGAATGGGTCATTTGAAAGAGAGAATAACATGGCAGGTATCCAAAGAAAGGATATAGAGGATCTTCTGACTTTAATTTCCCTTACCCAACTATCTTAATTTAAGGCCAGCGATTTCTGTGGGTATAGGGAAATTCAACTCCTGACTGCTTCCAGGGATGGACAGTTGGGCAGCCCTTCAGATGTTTTACTGTCTTTGGGGAAGGACCAAGGAGCCCTTAATTATGAAGACTATATCTGCCTATGGGGCAGCAACGATCTGGGAATCCACCACGCCAGTGGTTGGTTCTATCCTCTTGCTAGTCATATGGAAGGTGTTGGGATTTGCAAAACCAAAAGCTCATGTTTTTCCTTTCAGATTCCTTGCAAATGACCTTTGTAGGGCTGAGAACCTTACTCCATCTCTGGTAAGGGTCTGTCCACTTGTTCACTCTCCAACAGTTGTGCTTTGACATTTGGTCCAAGAAGAATGGAGACATCAAATGGGGTACTGGCAAAGATCACCAAGAAGTGGTCTGCAGATCCTGACAAACTGAGCCAGGCTTGTCTTCACAGGATGATACCTGACCTAGCCACTCTTTCTGCTCCACCTGTGGCATTATGAAGCAACTGCATGGACAGTGTGGAAAAGGTGTTCATGGTCAACAACTAGGACTCCAATCATTTTTGAGCATCTCCCAGGTGACAACCACCTGAGGGACTAAAGCCTTGTCTGCTAACTCCCTCTAGAACCTATTCATATGTGTTAAGTAGTTCAGGGAGTGCATTGCAAAGGTACTTGATGCATATGCATGCTTCCCTAAGCAGTCCATCATCCTGGATTCCTTATCTAGATGGCAGATAGCCTGAGCATCCTTGGGGGTGTCTTTCCTTGTGGCAGCTGAGACCACAATGGTATAAGCAGGTGATCCCTTGCTCTAATGTGGTCTGTCTTTGGCAGTCCGCAATAACTCAGTCGGGTTTATGTGGGAATGGTTCCATTACATCAGGTTCCCTCCACTTACTTTGACAAACCAGCTACACCACCTTGTCCAGGGATGGAACTATCTAGGCTGTAAGTAAGAATGGCCAGAATGCCTTCTGAAGGACCTCTTCCCAAAAAGAGGTAGAGTCAGTGGGCCAAGATCCCATCTGCTGTATCACTATCATCTTGAGGATTTCATCAAACCTGGGTCATCTGGAAGGGACTTGGGGGAACCTCTCCCTTATCAAGATCTATATCAGGAGTGGGGGACTCTGAAGTGGAGAACAAGTGCTTCTTCTTGGCCCACAAAGCCTACCCTGACCTTTAGGTGCCTCACCTATTTCACCCCTGCATGTAGTCAAATAATAGCATTAATAATGAATTTTAGACAGCTTATAAAAAGATTTGTAATATGCTAGAAATATGCTAGAAAACAAGGCAAAACTTGTTTACTGAATTAAGGTGCACTGATTTTTGATTGAGATGTTTACTAGTTTAAAAAGGGGGCAATCACTGGATTGTAGTTAGGTGCTCTTATAAGGGACAAGTTTGAAGAGGCACTGAAGATAGAAAATTAGGTATGATACAAGTCTTGTTTACAACTTATGAAATGATTTGTAGTTTCTAAATACCATCAGTCTACAATTGTCATGACCTTTAAATATCATCAGTTTGGAGATCATTTTGACCTTTTTCGACTTGTTGTTTATAAAAAACTATAAAATGCCCATCAGCCAACAAAAGAATTGGACTCATCAGCAAGGATCTTCAGCATGGACTGTGCGTACTAATGCTAGTGCTTGCATTGTGTTAACTTGACTTAAATCGTCATGGACTTTTGGCTTGGATTGGGCATTTTCAGTGTCAGTGCCGGCACTGTGTTGATTTAAACAGATAGCCACACTGTTAGAAGTTGGAGTCAGTCAGTGAGCAATGAAGACCATATTACTGCTTGTAAGTAGATGTTCAGTTTAATATTTTGATCTTTTAAAAATAAATTGGTGTCTTGATTCATTCCTTCCCTACTGTATTTACCTCAGAACTAATATATTAGACCATAACACAAGCAGTTTTTTTGGCACCAAAACATTGAACGTCAGCAATGTCAGCACTGACAGTGTCCCCCAAGGGATTGGGATCAGCCCAGGCACTTATGTGTCAGTGCCAACAATCTAAGTCTTAGTGGAAATCAGTGCCACTATAGCTAGTACCAAAGCAACAGGTACTAAGGTGGTTGGTAACATGGAGAAATGTCACTGTCAGTGAAAAAGTCAGGGTCTCAACTGCTGGCCCTGATATTCCCAGTGCCAAAATAGGGCCTGGGGTAGAAACCTTTGATATGGATGGTGCGGGCTCACCTCCAGCTGCCCTAGGAACAAAGGGCACAATAATAACATATAATTCCAACTGGACTTCTAAGAAGGTCATTATCTTGTTCTCCAAATCCAAAGGTACATTAGAGCTATGCACCAGCATGGAGCAGCTAAAGAACATAGCCAAAATAAGCCCACAGTTAATAAGTTTGATAACTCATGCTCTGAGGAAAACTATCTAGTCCTTCACTTGGCTATAAGTTGGAAAAGCCAAATTGCTCAGGTGTAAAGGAGGCTGCAGGAGGAGGAGTCAAAGGAGGTACAGAAGAGGCAGAAGATGGCCCTAGGGGTGGGGGCGGGGGTGGGGAGAAGACTCCAATTTGGGAGTGATGGCAGAAGAAGGGGAAGATGCTCTGACCTTTGAATGTTTCCTTTTGTTCTTTTTTCTTTTCTGATTGAAGATCATCTTGTACAGTATCACCTTTAAGTAGACCTTTCAATATTAATTTATTGTACTGTCTATCAGTGTTTGCTGACTAATATTCTTATATACAGGGTGGTCAGCCCTTAGGTGTTCTGACCCCAGGCACACCATACAAAGATTGTGTGGATCCTCGAGCAGAATTCTGTGACTACACTTTTTTCATTTCTATAAATTCAGAGGCTTTCTTTTTCCATTATAACAACCAGAAACAGCAGGCACCAGTGCTATAAATTAAACACTAAAACAACAGTCACTAACAGTGCTATGACTTACACACCAAAAAACAACAGTCGCTAATATCAACAGCATCTACGGCCTAAGAACTAATCTCTGATAGGCTAAACAATATCCAAAAAACAGTGATAAAAACAACTTGAATCCAGCTAAAAGAGCTTGTTATGGAATTGTTCTATACTTCTTTATTTTTATACCCATAATGAAGGCAGCTATATTTTATGAACAAGTAGAAAAGGCAAAAAAATAAATGCAATAAAAATAAAATAAACAAATGATAGAAAGAGGAAGAAATGAGAAGATGTTAGAAGTAAAGGTAAAGGGAACAAGCTCAAACTCATAAATTTTAAATAGAGAGTATAAGAAACTATAAGCAAGGTATTTTAAACTACTTTGTGACAAGAAATAGCAACTTATCTACCACAAATTTTTTCCCAAAAAAGTTGCCAAAGTTGCTTGAGTGGAGGTTACTTTTGAAGAAATCAGCATTGAGACCTGTAGATAAGAAATGCCAGATGGTGAGGAGCTCGAGCTATTAGGAGAGTGAAATGTTGCTGAGAGCGCACCTGCAGCAAACAATCCAGACTATTTCAACACGTGGACTGGATCAACTTGGATAATTATTTGATATGTGTAGAAGGCAGTACTGAAGTCCTGCAAAGTCAAATGAAGTGGCTAAACTATGTACTCTGACGATGAAGGAACTAAGACTTAGATCAAATACACTCTCAGGTCTCAGACTACCTCCTTACTAACAACCTCCTTTCCAGTACTCAGCATGGTTTCCAACCAAACCATAGCACCACCACTGCCTTACTCTCCTTTACTAACACTATCCTTCAGCATAAAAACAATGGCTGTCTCTCCTCTGCTACTTTCCTAGACCTATCTAAAGCATTTGACATGGTCCCACACAAACAACTTATCTCTGTCCTCAATAACCTATCCTTCTCACAATCAGCCACCAACTGGTTTCAGAGTTACCTGACTGACCGCCAACAATCCGTTGTATGGCAGAATGATATATCTCCCCAACTACCTGTCTCCATAGGGGTTCCCCAAGGATCCATCCTTGGACCCCTACTCTTCTCTGTTTACACCAATAATCTAGCCTCTGCCACCAAACATGGCACACTCATCCAATACGCAGATGACTCGACCATCATCTGCTCAGCCCAGTCCCTACCCAAACTGCAAAAAGTCACACAAGAAGCCTTTTCCTCTGTTGAAACATGGTTATCCGATGCCCAATTAATACTCAACCCAAACAAAACTAAACTACTCATCTTCCAACCCACCAAACATACTCAAAACAACTCTCACTTTAACATCACAGCAAAAGACAACACCACTATATACCCAGCTGAACACACCAAATTGCTAGGAGTGGAAATAGACAATAAACTAAAATTTGACATTCACATATCCATGACCATAAAAAAGTCCACAAAAAATTAGGAGCATTATACAGAAATAAGCAATTTCTCACCAAAGCAGCAAAGATTTCAATAGCAAATTCCCACCTTATCTCCACCCTACTTTATGCCTCTCCAGTATATACCAACCTAAGGCAATGTGATCTAAACAAGCTAGAGACCTGCTACAACAAAATCGCCAAATTTGCCACAGGGGCATCCTACCGTAGTCACCACTGTCTCTCTCTTGCTGAACTGGGCTGGCTTAAACTCCCTCACCTCCTTCAGTGGTATCAACTCTCACTTGCCCACAAACTAGTAAACCATCCACTAAATGTCCCATCCCTCCAGAATCTACTCCAACCCTATCGCACCACCAGACCACTAAGATCCAGCAACAAAAATCACTTGCAGATCACTAAAGCCAATAACTCTGCTGGTGAAGCACTATTCTCTTGCATCATAGCCAAATTATGGAACTCACTCCCACCCACAATTACCTCAGTACCATCATGCACCAACTTCAAAACTTTATTAAAAGCGCACCTAAAAACATGCTGGCTATGCCCTTGCAACTCCCACTCTAATATCATCCACCCCACCCAACTACTACCTTTCTTTCCACTCCACTAACTACCTTGATTATAGCAAGCTCAGATGCTCATAAGCCTAGTACTTATTATACAGCAGGAACTTCTCATTGTTACATTTGTTAATGCCTGTTATGTACTTCACAGATAAAGATTCTAGTTGTCTACTGATGTACTATGTTCTTCATCTGTAAATATGTTGTAAGTAATTTCTATGTTAAATTGTTAATCGCTATGTAATCCAATGTAACTACTGTCTGTTTATTTTACTGTGGAGCTTTTCTCCCCGGGCCTCCGCTGAAAATGGACCCACGTCCAGTCGGACACTCCCAGTCAACAAATTTAAATAAATAAATAAAAATAGATGCCTGAAATAGGCCAGATAACCTGGACATTAACAGACTGAAGTAGATCATTTTTCATGTGGCCTTGAACAAAGCCAAGTGGAGGATTTCTTGGTAGCTTTCAAGACATTTGTGATCTCCCTGGGAAATCTGGTAGCTGAGAGGGCACTACTGTAATAGTCAAACTTTCATATGAAAGTAATCATTTTGTTGCAGCCTATACTTCCTGCAAAAGAATCACATCTGGAGATTCAAGAATCAGGCTCTTCTGGACAGCCATGGAATGACGAGAAACAGCACAGACCTTTCCATATGGAACTTTGTCATTTGACAAGAAATCAGAAGAACAGAATGAATGCATAAGGACCACCCCCCCAAGTCCACCAAGTACAAGTCTACTCCATACTATCTACTCAGACATCTCAACCATACCGAATTCCTTGGTATTTACTGGTTTTGAGGTGAAAATAATGGGGTGCCACGAATTCCTGAGTGGCCCCTTTAATTTTCAAATTCCCGGGTTGCTTTTATTTATTTATTTATTTTTATTTTTGCTGATGTCATCACGCACAGGGGGTGCGCAAGATGACATCAGCCTCATTAGCAGACTAACAGCCTGTCTGAATTTGGCTGAGGGCTGGAAGGAGTGTGTGTATGTTCAGGGCATGGTCCGTTTTAGTGCTGCAGGAGATACTAGTTCTGAACTTCTCCGTTCTGTATGTATTGTTTTTTTTTTTTTTTTGCTGCTGCACAATGAAGTTTCTTTGCCGAGGGTCCGTTGGTGGTTCTGCATGTAAGGAAGTTTCCTGCTGCAGGAGGTGTATGTGTGTGTGTGTGTGTATGTGTGTGTGTGTGTGTGTGTGTGTGTGTGTGTGTGTGTGTGTGTGTGTGTGTGTGTGTGTGTGTGTGTGTGTGTGTAGGGGGGGGAGGGGTGTGCATGTCTGTTAGTGCTGTGCTCAATGAAACTGCTGTTCAATGAAGTTTCTTTGCCGAGGGTCCATTGGTACTGTGTTCAATGAAAATTGTTTTGCCGAGGGTCTGTTAGTGGTTCTGCATGTAAGGAGGTGTGTGTGTAGTTTTAATTATTCTGTCCATTAGTGCTGCTGTTAGTGATTCTGCAGTTGTCCGTTAGGACTGTTAGTGGCTCTGCACACAGTTGTCCGTTATTGTTAGTGGGTCTGCATTGTCCGTTAGAGTGAGTATGCATGTGTGTGCGTGTGTGTGTGTGTGTGTGTGTGTGTGTGTGTGTGTGTGTGTGTGTGTGTGTGTGTGTGTGTGTGTGTGTAGTGTTGTAGGAGATACTAGTTCTGAACTTCTGTGTTCCATATATATTATTATTTATTTATTTATTTTGCTGTTGCTCAATGAAGTTTCTTTGCCGAGGGTCCGTTAGTGATTCATTAGTGCTCAATGAAACTGTTTTGCCGAGGGTTCGTCTTTAGTGGTTCTGCATTTGTCTGTTAGAGTGTGTGTGAGTGCTGCTGTTAGTGGTTCTGCAGGTGTCCATTAGAGACAGAGAGAGAAAGAGAGAGAGTGTGTGTGTGTGTGTGTGTGTGTGTGTGTGTGTGTGTGTGTGTGTGTGTGTGTGTGTGTGTGTGTGTGTGTGTGTGTGTGTGTGTGTGTGTGTGTGTGTGTGTGTGTGTGTGTGTGTGTGTGTGTGTGTGTGTGTGTGCATGCATCTGTTCTTATTATTCTGTCATAATCTTTATTTTAGAACTTCACATTTCACAGAAAGGATGCTTGCTCTTTGCACCTAAGGGCAGTTATCTGTGCATTTGTTGTCCCTTGCAGATGAACTTCATTAATATGGAGAATGGTATCACATGAATCTTTCCCTGGGCTGCTCTTCCTTATATGTTTAGAGAGGTGACTGTTAGAGCAAATCAGGTTACTCATGCAGATATTCATGAAAGGTTTACAGCTTTGCTGGTAGCTGAGGGCTTCTCTTGGGTACTGAAATATTAAATCAATTTGTAAAGGCTAGGGACAAAAAGCTGGTACTGGATTTTATTTTATGACGTGGTAAAGTTGCTAGAGAATGGAGCATGTCTAATCATTCAGCTAGGGCATGTTTGCTGAATACATAATGAAGCTGAGAAATAAATATTTTATTTATTTATTTATTTTATTTTACATTTGTTGACCGGGATAGTCCAACTGGATACATGTCCATTTTCAGCGGAGGCCCGGGGAGAAAAGCTCCAACAGTCTCAATGACAGATAGTTACATAATAGAGTTTAAGATGAACAAGAAAATGAAAAAAAGGGGAAAAAAAGCAATTTACATACTATCATAAACTACCATGCTCTAGCAAACACAGAATACTACAGTTCATTATACAGTACTTTAAAAACATGCTAGCAAAGTCATTAGGACAAATTATAGCTTAGAATTTGGCTAAGATACAATGTTCTTTTTGAGGTTAGAATAAATATTCATTTTGATTGTCATGAGAAGAGAAACTCTTCAAGGTCTGATTACTTATATTATTCTACCTGTTAGATAAAAGTTCACTGAACAGTATACCTATTTTCTCTACCTTAAAAGGGACTTTGAAATGTTCTTATTTTTAGAATTTTTCAGCAGGTCTTTAATGACTAGCATCATTAGAAAACATTTAAATTGATATTTTGGTAGCTTGTAGAACTACCAAGTTAAAGCACTGCCCTGCACTCAAGTCTCTAGCTTCCTAGTTACCCTTAAATGACAGCGTAACGAAAGTAAAATTAATCCAGGTGCCCAGCCATTTTAATGACTTGCTGTTGGCAAATGTGCTACATATGAATAGCTACTAAGCGCAGTAAATAATGCACATCATAAATTCAAAAACCTGCCATTAAAAATAAGGTACGGTGACATGGATATTAAATGGTATATTAATCAGATAATATTTAAATTTCTTTTTTTTTCATTGAGTGTTATTGATTATCAATTTCCAGTTCCATCTCAGA
The DNA here is from genome assembly GCF_019279795.1 of Protopterus annectens. Lineage (NCBI taxonomy): Eukaryota > Metazoa > Chordata > Ceratodontiformes > Protopteridae > Protopterus > Protopterus annectens. Next base: position 626,872,535 of record NC_056736.1, read on the forward strand.
AAAGAATAATATTCAACTGTTATATTCTAATTACTGCATTATTCATACATCCTGATTAAGATATTCTATATTTATTCCTAGCTTGCTTTAGGAAATATGAATTTGTTAAACATGTTTTTTTATATAGTTTATAATCTGGATGCCAGGCAGTGACATACAATGAGTACTTAAACGTCACAACAGTACTACTTGTATTGAGAACAGGCTTGCAGATAGTCAGAGAATTGTCCTCATTCTGTGATACAGCAAGGAATGTTGGTCAACTTCCATGGAAAAAAAGACTAAAATGCTAATGTGAGTTATGATGTTTGATGTTTTAGTAGAGATATTATACCAGTGTGATTGAAGTTTTATTTTATTTATTATTGCATTTGTATTGTTTAGCAGGGCAGAGTATTGATCTCCATGAACCCTTTTCAGAGCCAGCCTGAGAGTATCGTTTGGCAAAGTGACTTTTCATTGCCAGTCTCTAGCATCACACTTTTTTTGTCAAAAAGCAATATAATCTACATTTATGTATCTAATCCTTAAAGGGAAGGTTTTAAAAAATATTTGCAGACAGACATAGTGGGTCACTCTGGGGCCATGTTTTGGTTGTCTGTTCATCAGTTTGCGTTTGAAAGTTGGTATCCCACAATTCCATTGGAGTGGGTGGGGGTCCATAATTTTGTATGCAAATTTTATGTTAACCAGCATACAGATTTCAGTACAAAAAAGAGATTAGAAGCACACCACGACAAATCGAAGCCAACTCAAAAAGCTGATGTATCCATTATTTGTAGAGAGTAAGCGCTTGCACGCCTCACACGGCGCTTCTTCAGACTTTAAAGTGAACAGTGACAGTGAACAGATTAACCTTCAGAACACCATACTTCAAATGAACAGAAAATTCAGAATGGGCTCAAAATGTGATTCAAAATATCATCTATGATATTTGTTTTTTCCAGGATATAGTCTGCGTCCAGGAATATGCCCAGGTCAGTGGCTCATTCTCAAACATGGATTCCTTCCATGTAAAGAATGTAAGGGGGATCCCCACTTCTTCATGACCCCCCCCCCCCCACACACACCTCAACCTAATTTTACAAGCAGAGGTTTGGACTTCAGAAACATCTCCAGAGATTTGTAGGCCAAAACACCACCCATCATTTAAGGAAGGTGATGTAACAATGCTTCTTCTACCAATTCTTTAGACATAAAGGGATAAAATTCTCACAACAACCCAGTGACCTGAGTTTATTTTAAGGTTCAAGCACCTGCTGGAGCTAGCATGGGGGGATAAAGAGAAATGACAAAGCTTAATCGGCTCATCTCTTCAGGGTGGGGGGGGGCCAAGGTAGACAGCATACTTCTGTCATTTTGAAGTATAACTCCTGGTGAGACTGGGGCTCACAAAGAGGTTGCAGCCTAAAAGGAGGTGGGGACAGTTGATTATATTATATGCAGGGCATGGATGCATATCATGAGGGCCCACTGCACAGCAAACCTTTGGTGTGATGAGGTATGCACAGGGGAAAGCTATGGCTTTGTAAAGAACCCCCTCTCTCATCTCACCCATTGCAATGATAATAGATCCTAATCCAGAATAGCTCAAACTTCACCCCCAGGAATGAATGGGCCATAAGGTGCTCATCTTGGTTCAAGGTACAGCCAAGAAAGCAGAGCTTTAGGGTCAGTGTAAGGAGCATGGTGTAAAAAAAAAACTTCTTTAGTGGACTCCATCAGTGCTGGATTATAGAGGCCCAAAGTGGGTTCTCCTCTCCAGATGCCTCCAACATGCAGGACAAAATCAGAAAGAGGGAAGAATTTAAAACTCAGTACCAGGATGTAGGCTGAAACTTACCATATTAAGGGCTGGTAGAAAAGAGTGAATGAAAATTTCTGAAAGGTCTGAGAAGAAATGTTGGCATTGCAGCCACTACTGGCAAACCTACCACTGCAAGGCCTACATATGAAGGTGGACCAGCAGAGCTGTTATCATTGTCACTCTCATCAACCCAAGAGGTTATCATCTTTCTCATAAATGATTGACAGGATTTAAAATGAACAGAAGTGTATGGGGAGTGGGGAGGGGGCAGTATATGCTTCTCTGATAGTGTAAATGGCTTTACCATTTTCTGGAGATCTTCAATGATTTTTTGTGATGATTGCCAAAAAATGACCTTGCTCCTAAAAGACACAACTAAGATAACCTTTGTGACTCCGAGCAAGTCACTTAATTATACAGTGCTCCCAGGTTGTCTTGAAAAAAGACATTTGTGCCTTACAGCCAGAACTATTTATCAAATGAATATGAGTTCCACACCTGAAGTCAATGCCTCATTGGTCCGATCTGACCATAAGCTAATTACCCTAGATATCCACATCCTGCCTCCACCCCCCCCATTAAGGAAACCATAGTAAAAAATTTCTCCAAATCCAACTTCATGCTTCTTAAGACAGAACTGGTGAACTTCATGACACCCATGCAGATGGACAATAAAGTTACGACTACTGAATCCTACACAACTGCACTTTATAAGCACTTACATGAGTGCATGAATCGTGCTATCCTAAACAGAACCAAGATGCTATCCTCCAAAAAAAGGAAGCTAATCTGGTGGTCAATTGCCATAAACAAACTGTACAACAGAAGGAAGAAACTCTTGCAAAAGAGAGTAAAATCCCACGAGTGGAGGAGCTCCCTGGTCAGCCTTGGTAAGAAGCTGCGATCCCTGATAAAATCCTCCAAAGCTAATTACGAAAACAAAATCGCCAGTGATTCTAAAGACAACCACAAAGCATTCCATGGCTATGTCAAGAATCTCAATGGCAACACACAGATCTGCTTTGAGTTACAGCACAATGGCACTAAGTATACAGACCCAACTGATATTGCCAACATCCTGGCAGATAGGTTCAGTGCTAACTTTACCCCCCTCTCACCCCCTAAACAGCCCATCTCTATACCGGAAGAATGCAAAGTTCCTGTAATCACGGCTGCACAGGTGAAAACCACACTCTCCAAAGCCAAGAACACAGCATCCATGGGACCAGACAACATCCCAGGCTGCGTTCTACACGAACTACAGAACGAACTGGCACCCCACCTAAGTACCATGTTCAATCATAGCCTCACCTCAGGCTTTGTGCCTGCTGAATGGCGCATGGCAATGGTTATCCCACTCCACAAGGGGGGAGCCACCATGGACCCCGGGAACTACTGCCCCATTAGCCTTACGAGCCTGGTCTGCAAGGCCATGGAATATATCATCATGGAACTTATAAACAAAGACATTGGTAATCTCCAAACTCTGGATCCCACCCAGTTCGGGTTTGTAAAAGGCAGATCATGTCTCCTAAACCTGACAGACTTCTTTGAAGCAGTCGCCAAAGCCGTAGACAAGGGTAAGGTGGTTCACACAGCCTGTCTAGATCTTGCCAAGGCTTTCGACACCATCCACCACTCTGGAATTATAGATAAACTCACTAAACTAGGTATAAATCCATATGTCACAAGATGGGTTGCCAACTGGCTCACTGACAGAACCCACACTGTGAAAGTAGCAGACTCCAAATCCGACTTCAGACTAGTGACAAGTGGAGTACCACAGGGCTCAGTCCTGGGTCCTCTCCTGTTTGGTATCTACTTCTCTGAAGTACAGGCTAATAAAGAAGGTCTTTGGCTAACGAAGTTCGCAGATGACTGCAAACTAGGAGCCATAATCGAAACTCCTAACGATGTGGACATCCTACAAAAGGGCCTCAATGGGACAGATGACTGGTGTCAAAGCCATGGCCTCAAGCTCAATGCCAAAAAGTGCATTGTCATCCCCTTTGGTAAAAACTCTGTACCCATGAACTACAACATAGGCGGTAGTATACTTAACACCGAAAGTGTGATAAGAGACCTTGGGAAACAGGTGGGCAGTAGTCACTCCTTTGATAATCACATCGCCACAGTAGTCAGGAAATCCTTCTATGTGGCACACCTCATCACAAAAGTTTCTCATCCAGAAAAAAAGAGGTCATTGTTCCCCTCTACTCATCACTCATTAGACCCATTATAGAGTACAACGCCCCTTTTGGTATGTACCTCAGAAGACATCTACAACAACTGGAAAGGCCGTAGAAATACCTCACAAAGAGGATTACCAGCCTCAAATAGATGCCCTACGCAGACCGTCTCAAAGAACTCCAGCTTTACTCCGTCGCATATCACCTGCTCAGAGGTGATATCTGCCTAACATACAAAGCTATGTCAAACCTAGAGCTGTTGGACAAGCTCAACTTAAAGAAATCCCAATCCCGCCGAGCTACATGCTCTAGGGACCTAAACCTTGTCACCACAATAAACAGAACATGCCGGAGGAATAGATTCCTGTCCCAGAGACTTCCCATACTCTGGAATAAACTACCTATCTATATCAATCATTAGCACTCTTCAAGAAAAATCTTGATGATTGGATGGGAAATAGGAAATTCACCCCGAGGATCACCTCTGTGGCTCTGCTCCACAGTGGCACATGAAAATAATTTTCTTGGGTGGCAAAAGCCAGGGTACCTTTTTGACTGGGCTTGTATAGGCCTCAGGGCCGATAGCCTAGTGCCTACCTATGAACCTATACACAAATAATAAATATACTAAAAAGCTCCTTGTGGAAAAAGTAGTCTGAGCCATTTTGCCATACAGTAGTAGTGACCAAAGTCAACTTCACACCTGCTATACTACACGTACAGTGGACTAACAAAGAAATCCAGCTTAGATGCAGAGCTGACTTTTGACATCCACAGCAACTATAAGAGAGCTCTACAACTAACAAAGATGGAGAACTTGTGTGAGGATCTCAACTTACAAGAATAAGCTTGTACTACTAGAAAGAATAAAACCAAACCAGTAACATTCTAAGATAAAAAGCACACACATTTTACTGCTGCAAGCATTTTTTCTTACTGTAAAAGTCTCTTGTGGTTATACTACTGTGGTGAGTACAATTTCATGCTGGTTGAATTAAAAAAATGAATCTGAAACAAAATTTCAACTCAGTTTTTGTGTGAGGGAACAATGGCTTTCGAAACCTCCATACATAGGGTTTTACCCTGCCCTGCCTTACATAATATATTTAACTCTTGAGTCACTACACTTTGAAGAAAGAGAAATTTTCCCTACAGTAACCTTACTCAAAAAAATTACAATTTCATACTCAGTGATGTTTTCACTAATGATACTCAAACTTGCTTTATAGGACTCGAGTAACTTACACAGCTATACTACTATCTGTATTCCTAAACTGAAAGCACACAATGCGAGACTAAGAAGCCACACAAAGGGGAAGTTCTTTTTTTTTTCCAGAATGGTAGCAAACACAGGGAATGGTCAGTCCTGGACATGATTTTAACTGGCAAGGACTAAGTTCACATTTGCACGGGATAAAAAAGGCAGGTAAAAACTGATCAGTCACCATCTCGGGATGCTTTGTCAGGGAAATTTAGTGGGTGCACTTGATTACATCAGCATACCATATACTTTGCAAATAATGGTTCAAAACTTCATGTTCTATGTTATTTGTACTACACTGTGCAACTTATACCATTATTTATTTATTTATTATTTTTATTTAAAATTTGTTTACCAGGATAGTCTGACTGGACAACGTGTCCATTTTCAGCGGAGTCCTGAGGAGAAAATCTCTACAAAGTTACAAAGTGAGATGAAAAGTTAAAAGAGTAGTTAAAGTTTAGCAGTAGTAAAGAAAAAAAAAACATATTTAAGTAATATTAACAGTTAAAATCAAGATTGTGGTGGAAGCTTATGATGACAACACATTTGCAAAGTGAGGATAAGTACAGAGTTTTTACATATTTAAGTAATATTAACAGTTAAACAAAATCAAGATTGTGGTGGAAGTTTATGATGATGACACATTTGCAAAGTGAGGATAAGTACAGAGTTTTTACAACTGACATTACAGTAAGAACGAATTCAAAAGTATCTACACTATATACAATATGTCTAAGTGGAATACAAGTCAGTAGAACAGTGTTCATCAGAATCAGTAATGAGTAATACCTAGTATAGGGTGGGTTCATAAAGGGTCATTGCAGTTGCATATATCGTTTTCATGAAGGTATGATTTCAGGAGTTTTCTGAATGGGTTAGGTTGTTTAGTATGCTGAAAAGTACAAATTTTGTGTAAGCAAGCATCCACAAATTATGAAATTGTATTAAAGCTCTAACGAATTTACTGTACAGCTCTTTGCAGATTGTTGCATTTAGCTGTTTTTTTATGATACATGCTTAGATGGCAGACATGAAGTTTCAAACCTTGTGGAATTCCAACAAAGTCTTCCCTGTAGGTCGTGCGATACTGCGCTGCTATTGCTGCCTTTACATCTTTTTCATACAGTGGCAAGCTCCAAGGAGATTTGCTGAATGGACTTGCTTGCTTCTCCTCCCGTGGGAGTCTCCATATCATGAATGACTACAGAAACGCAAAATAGTCTTAGTACTCAAGCAAATGGAAACCATTCACAAATGACAGGTAACTGATAAACAATTAATGTTGCCTCCATTTGGTTTCATTACTTAATATAGATGGCACAGAATTTTTTTTCAATACAGCCACATCCCTGTATCCCGTACTTATATCTCCTAGATTACTCTTGTGTATGAAGTACATGCAATCATGTGTGAATTACACAGAAATTCCCCCAAACAAAAGAAGAGTCATGGAAATCATATGTTTGGACAGCACTGCCAGACTAGGACAAAGTACAGCTGTGAAAGAATTTACCATAACAGTAAATGTCCTACTGATCACTGTTGCAGTATTCCTGACAAGTAGGATATCTTGCCAAGGACACCTTCACATCCAGCCAGCATACCAAAGCCTGTGACTTTCTACACGCCATACATTTGATGTATGACCTAAGCCAGAAGGCAGGAGGTACATAAGGGATGTATGGGCATGAATTACCTCAGAATTTACTTGCCTCAGGACGAAGGGAAGGAAAAGAAACTGTTTATACATGTATATATCAAGCAAGGAAAAGAAAATGAAGGAAATCCAGCTTGGCAAAAGGGTCACAGCAATACCAAAAGAGGAGGAATGTGGGTGAGACACAATACTGCAGCAGTGAGCAGTAGGACATCTACTGTTATGGTCAGTTCCTGCACAACTGTATTATGTCCTTCCAAGATCACTGCTGCAGTATTCCTAGCAAGTGGAAAAGTACTGAAGCTACTGAAGAGAAAGGGACAAGGAAGAAAAAAACAGATTTGGGGTCCAACAGACTAGACAATGGAGGACGTCCCTGGCAAAACCTGCTCTGGCACTAGAAAATACATCCAACATGTAGCGTTTAGTAGAAGTATGAACACAGGACCAAGTAGCTGCCTCAAGAATGGTTCTAGAAACCAGATAATTGAAGAAGGTCCCAGAGGATGCTATAACCTTAGCAGAAATAGCCTTTACAGAGGAAGGAGGTAGTTTTCCATGATGAGAACAACAAAAGGAAATGAATTTAGAAATTCAGGAAGAAATGGTTTGCCTAGATACTGGCAAACTTTGTTTCTTATCTTGAAAAGATACAAAACGCTGGCCAGATTTTCAAATGTCCTTTGTCTTGTCTAAAAATGAAGAATCCTCTCTCCTCTATTTTGGGGAGAGAGAAATCAAAATGGAAGTTGATGGACTGACTCAAGGATAGCTCATTGATTACTATGGGTATAAAGGAAAAATTAGTTCTAAGTGTAACCCTATCCTTATGGAAGAACAAGAATGGAGGAGCCACCATAAGTGCTTCCAGTTCAGAAACATTCTTGGCAGATGTTACAGCTACTAACAGCACAGTTTTAGGGAAGAACTGACAGCTAACTCAAAAGGCACTAAGGTCATTTTTCCCAGAATGTAATTGAGGTCTCAAGAAGAAGAAATAGGTTTTCTTGGTGGCCTAATGTGAAGGATGACTTTCAAAAATTGTTTAACCTCAAAACGAGATGAAAGAGGTACATCTATAGGCAGACAAGCACAAATGGTTGACAAATGAGCTTTAACAGAAGAATATGCTAGTTCAGAGTTGAGCAATTCAAACAAATGAGAAAGAACAGTGGGAATTCCCACTGAAAAGGGCCTCATTCTTCATCTTGTAGCACCACAAAGAAAACATCTTACTTCAGTTATATAAGATTTTCTGATATACATATAGAGGGGAGGGTTTGGTATAATCGTAAAGATTTTCACTTCAAAAGCACAAAGTACCAAGTTTGAGTCTGGCCTCAGGATATTGGCTAGTCTTAAAATAGCCTTTTTAAGTCAGTTAGCCTAATAATCACCTATGAACCTATGGTAGTAAAGTTTCTAGCCTCTTGTAAAACCTGGAGCACATCTTCAGAAAACAATTTTGCCTGAAACAAATTAAAACTCTTTCACCCGAAGAGCTAACTGTAGAGTTGGGAAATAAGGGTGAATAAGAAAACCATTATTTTGTGTGAACAAGTCCATCCTGTGGGGGTAAGTGTGAAGACTGCCCCCGGGCAGGTGAAAAAGAAGGGGAAACCGGTGCTGTATGGGCCAAAAGGGAGTCATCAACAACATTTTTTGCTTGTCCTTCATAATCTTTTGAAGGACTTTTGACAGAACAGGACAAGGAGGGGAAGGCATAAAGGAATCTCCCCTTCTGTGTAAAGAACATGGTTCCATCTTCCATACCAATTAGCTTGGGTCCTGGGACAGAAATCAGTCAACTATCTGTTCTGGGGGAAGGCAAAAAGGTCTATCTGTGGAGTACCCCACTGATGAATAATGTCTAGGAAGACCTCCCAGTTTAACATCCATTTGTGAGAGTCTGCCCTGGATCTGCTCAAGGTGTCTGCCATCATGTTCCTCTCTGAGGTAATAAACTGCATGAAGAACAAGATTGCATTGGATGGTAATCTCCCATGCCATCAAACCTAGTTTGCAAAGACAAAAATAATTGATTTCCCCCTTGCTTGTTTGTGAACCACGAGTGTGGTGCTGTCTGTGAATACTCTGAGGCAGTCTGAGGACCAGAAATAATTCAGAAATTGAAGGGACAGAATCAGGGCCTTCATCTCTTTGATGTTTATATGATCCTTTCTGTCCCTGGAAGCCCACACCCCCTGGACATTGATATTGCTGGAAACCCCCCCCCCCCATGCCAGGTCTGAAGCATCTGTGTACAACTCTTGAGATGGGGAAGAAACCAGAAAAGAAAGTCCCAGACTGAGGCAAAATCTGGTTGATCAACCAAAGTAACTCCTTTGTGATGCAGTGCAAGACAGGAATCTGGAAGTCTCATGGGTGGCAATGTTGAAGCCATATAGACATGAGGTACACTGCAGCTTCCTTTTGTGGAGTTTGGCAAACAGAATAATAGAAATAGTGAATGCAGTGAAATCTGGGGCTCTCAAAGCCTCTCTTGCTGAGGTTAACTTTGGGGGGGGGGGGTTCTGAAAGAACTCTGTCAGAAACAGAGCCTTGCTCTTAGGAAGGAAGGCTGTCACAGACAAGAGTGTTGATCCTGAATCCTAAGAAAATCTGGTCTTGAGATGGGATCAAGACAGATTTCTTTAAATTTAGAGTGAATCTAAATTTGTGAAATCTTCCAAAAGGAATTGTAGTCTTAGCCAAAAGTATTTACAGAAGCATGGTAGTCAGGAAAAGCTGGCTCTATTTGCAGATGATATTATTTTATCCATGACAAAACTGGAAAGGGACATTACAGTGTTGTGCAACATTTTAAGACAGTTTCTGATCTTCTCGGAATGCAAAATTAATGAAGCTAAAACAAAGGCGATAGTGGCACATTATGTACCCACACACGGATTGGTCCAACAACATCCATATTTATGGGGATATGATAAAATGAAGTATGTAGGAGTATGGTGTAGAAATTACTACTGTGGCAGCTAAAGATATGTGGGAAGAGACTAAACAGAAGATAATATAAAAATTGAGAAACTGGAAGCTTTGCTATGTGGATATGGATACTAAGATACACACAATTAAATGTTTTTAGTCCCTTTAGTCTTATACACAGGTCACGCATACTTTTATCAACAGAGGAGAAGCTGTGGATAGCAATTACAAAAGAGTTGAAGGATTTTTTTTTGGGAAGGGAAGACAGCAAGGGTCAAGTGGGATAAGCTGATTCTTCTAATAGAACAAGGCGGACTAGGATTACCCAATTTGAGGGGGTATTTTATAGTAACACAGTTAAGGCTCTTATACATAGCACAAGCAGAAAACGATAATTCAAAGTGGAAAGGAATGATGATGATACGGGGGGGGGGGGAGCTCACAAGATAAGGACAAATTGGGATTTTGGATGTAGACTCTCAAGGATAACAAAAAGCATACAGAGTATTATATTCATAAAATAGCAGGGGGTAATCTAAGAACTAAATCAGCACAAAAATGGAGAAAAGAGATTCTGCCAATAGGGATGACTGTGGTTAGGGGTACAGATAATAGGCAATAGGGGGCTGGAATTTATTGGAGAAGACTGGCAAAGACTGGGAGCAAATAACTAGAAAGAGAAAGGTAATAGAATGGGAAGAGGCCAAGAATGTATTTGGACTGCAGGTTAGAGATTGCCTTCCCTATCAAGGATTAATATCAGAGTAGAAAGAAATGGGGGGGGGTCCTAAATGGAAGACCAGCACTGGTAGAATTTTTAATAGAATCTAGTACAGAGGCTGCCATTAAAAAAGGAATAATTAGTACAGCATATAAAATGTTGCATGATAATTATAAGAATCAATCATCAGAGCTTAGAAGGGACTGTGAAGAGAGACTGGATAAGCAATTCACGAAGAGACAATGGGTATATATATATATATATATATATATATATATATATATATATATATATATATATATATATATATATATGCAGTAAAGTCTAGAAGATTTAGGATCTTTGCCTGGAAATGTTTACATAGGTAATTTTATACCCCGAGTAGACACCAGAGAATTTTTCCTTAGGTGGATATCAAATGTTGGAGGCATGATGGGCAAGAAGGAGGTGGCTGTGAACAAATTTTTGGGGATTTTAATGAGCTGGCAGACTTCAGGGATTCCCTGTGGACCACTCTGTCGGAGGTGCTGGGTAAGCAGATTGGATTGACTGGGGAGATGATTGTTTTTTGAGCTATGATACAGAATCGGAATTGCCTAGACGTAGTAAAGCCTTGCTGTGTCTAATTATGGTGGCTGCCAAAAAAACAATTACTAGAAAATGGAAATAAAGTCTAGACCAACTTTACTAGAAGTAATGAATATAGTAATAGAGATAAAACAACTGGAATTGGGATCTTTAGAAAAGGGATGGAGCAAACTCCATAGGAAAAATGTTAATTGTGGGAATATATGCAGAGAAGGAACAAGGTTTAAGAGGCAGGATTTGAATGAGCCATATAGTGCTTAACTGACAATGACGGGATAGATTATAAGTGATGTATAATGTTTGCAACTGCAGTTGTTTCAGTGGTGTCCGTGATGTATAATGTTTGCAACTAAAGTGGTGTCAATGTTGTTTGTTTTTCATATATAGAAATGTAAGATTGCCTATGTCATACATGATAATTTAAAAAAGATGTTTATCAAAAAATAAAAAAAGAGTATCTACAGAAAAATGACTCTAATGCAGCTGCTTTGGAAGATGATTCTGCAGCATCATAAATGCACTCAATAGATTGCCTGGCCACTTGAGAGACAGTGGTAGGCAAAGCCAAAGCTAAGGACTTGTTTTCAGATTTAGGCAAATCATTGATTAACTGATGTCTTGTCATCTGTGTCTGTGAATAGTGAATAGAAGTGAATAGCTTTAAAGGCCAAGGTGGCAAAGGTAAACACTTTCTTGTCACACTTCTCCATGGCCCTGCTATCCTTATCAGTAGGCAAGACGTTAGGGGATGACAGCAGTTTTGTGGGCTTGTCTGTAAAGACAGAGAAATCATAGAAGGATCAGAGGAAAGATTTTATAGAGGATTTGTTTTTATCAGTGACCTTAAACCTTTCAGTTTTCTTAGGAGCAAGGAGCTGTGATTGAGGATTCAGAAAACATTAATAAAGGTGTCCAAAACAACTTCCAGAGTGAGGGGAATATCAGAGGGCTAAAGGGGTTCATCTACAGCAAGACATATGTCACTGTTGGGCTTCAGATATTTTGGTACCCTTCCATTTCAAATGTTACATCATTTTAACAATGGTATTCCTAAAATAAAGTTTCTCTAAAGGGGGATTCAGTGGAGAGCAAATCTTCTTAATTGGAAGCAACAGCCAGAGAGGAGTGGGTCTGAGAAGAATAGGTTAAGGAATCTTCATCAAAATCCAGGTTCTTCTCATCAAAATACTCCTTACATCTTTTCAAAGGAATAGAAGAAGAATGAGCCACAAGAGCAGGTGGAGTCTGAAAGTATTGAGGAGGCTTCATAGATATAAGTGTCTTGAAAAGGCCTTGAGTATAGTCTTGCCATTCTTTTTGAGGGCCTCTCATTAACTGAGTGGTAGAGGAATGTTTTGTTTTCTGTCTTTTCTTTGCAGGGACAATGGCCTGCACAAACCTGAGAGAGTCAGAGCCTTAATGAACTTCAGGTAAGGAATTGGGTACTTCTTCGCTGACAAAAATCTGAGGGATGCACCCCACAGTTCCTCAGAATTGACCAGCCTAGGTTCTCTCTTCTCATCTGTAACATATGTCAGATCAGCCCCAGCAGACAGGCAAATGACCTGCCCAATATAATTCTCTGATGTTGTCGTGATAGTGGGGGTCACAGTAGGAACTGAACAGTTTTAGGTCTTATCATTGGACACAGCAGAGACGTCTGGTTAAGTCTGGGCAGCTGAAGGCCCTGGTTTATGTTTTTTTTTTTTACTTCTTCTTATGAAACAGATGGATGTCAGGGCAGGAAGACAAAGCTGGCATTGTGCCTTGTGCAAGTTGCTTAAGTCTTTGTTTCTTCAAGTAAATGGATAAAGAAGATAGAGGTCTTAATGAAGAGGGGTTGACAGATCACATACTCCCTATGATTATGAATAGCAACAAGATAAAACAAAACTTGTCATGATGTCCTTATGTGGCATCTGCTTTACATGTTCACATTTTCCCTTTCTGGATGATAAGTCCAAAAAATCATACTAAACAGTAAGAAAGGAAGAGTTCTCAATGGGGAACACATCTGCCCAAGTAGCTAAGTAACAGCATGAGAAGTATAATTAACAGACCAAAGACAAACTGAAGGTCTGTTTTTGGACTGGTGGCAAAGAAATTCTGAGGTAATTCACATCTGTACATCCCTTAAGTGGCACCCACCTTTGGCCTTAATTCAGATGTTGGACATATGGTGTGTGGACATGGCTTTGGTATGCTGGCCAGATGGGTCTATATTATATCAGCGAAATGTAAATACATCGAATACCTCTTCATTGACCCATTAATGATCGCTACAGTGAAATTTTTTTCCACGGTAAGTAACCAGTGGGTCAATGCAACAATCGTATATAAACAGAAGAATTTAAAACCCACCCTGATGGGCCACTGCACCCCACACACACCACCCTAAAAAATATACCAACTCTGAGATCAGACTACAGTCAGGAAAAGGGCAAATTCTCGAAGATGACCCACTGGTTTCTTACCGTGCAAAAAATTTTGCTGTAACGACTGTTTGCAGAGTTTCAATTTTGCTGAAAATGGGTTGATGAAGAGGTATTCGATGTATTTACATTTCACTGATAAAATACAGACCCAGACAGACATACTTCCCAAGAATACAGCAACATTTATTTTGGAAGGATACCACAGTACCATAATTCAGCTGTGGTCCTCTTTTGTTTTCACCAAGTGCACTGTTCATAAGATCATAGGATCATAGAAAATTATTAGGTTAATGGCTCTGGGTCCCTTACAAGCCTAGCCAAGAGTTTATCCCCAAAAGAGAATCCTCAATTGTCACCTCTGTCAATGAGGGACACAGGTGGAACCCCTGGGACAAATTTGTGGTTGCCCATCCACTCATCAAGGTTGCGCTTGAAGAGGGTCAGTGACATACTATGTTTGATGTGTATGGGAAGTCTATTCCAGAGATGGGGTAGCCTTTGGGAGACAAACCTGTCTCTCCAACAGATTTTGTTAATGTCACATAAGATTTTGTTAATGTCACATAATAGATTTAAGCCTTTCGATCGGGTACTATACAAGGAGTTAGACTTATGGATATGGAGCATTCCTAGTAGAGCAGGGTCTGAGATTGCCTTGTAAGTGAAACACAGATCATCTCTGAGCAATCTGTAAGATACAGAGTACAGTGATAGTGATTTGAGTCTGTCCACATAGGACAGGTGTTGGGAGGCCATGGATTCTCTTTGTGAGGTATTTCTGTGGCCTTTCCAGTTGGTGCAGGTGTTTGGAGAGGTACATACCAAACGGGGCATTGTACTTAATTACTGGCCTAATGAGGGAGGAGTACAGAGAGGTAATAACCTCCTTTTTTCTGGATGCAATCCCTTTACTTATGAGATGAACCAAGTAAAAGGATTTTCTGACCACTGTCACTACATGATGGTCAAATGTGAGACTGTTGTCAATTTGTGTACCCAGATCTCTCACCACATGTTGTATGCTTAGGGGATTGCCACTAATGTGGTAATCAGTAGGGGCTGTGTTTTTGCTGAATGGTATGATAATACATTTTTTTCCATTTAACTTAAGGCCATGACTTTGGCACCAGTTATTTGTTGCTGTGAGACCCTCTTGAAGTATGTTAACATCATTTGGAAAGTCAATGACAACACCCACCCAGCTTATAGTTGTCTGCAAACTTGGTCAATCACAGGCCTTTTGTCTTTGTCTGGACCTCCAAGAAGTAGATGCCAAACAATAGGGGTCCCAGGACAGATCCCTGGGGGACATCACTAGTGACAGGTCTGTTGTCGGAGGTAGTGGCACCTATTTTGACCTTGTGGATCCTATCAGTGAGCCAGCTGGCCACCCACCTGATGAGATAGGGATTTACGCCAAGTTCTGTTAGCTTTATGATGCCCGAGTGGGGGATTGTGTCAAAGGCTTTGGCCAAGTCAAGGTAAACTGTATGTACTGACTTTCCCTTATCCAGTGCCTTGGTGATGGTCTCAAAAAAAGTCAACCAGGTTCAAAAGACAAGATCGTTCCTCAATGAATCCGAACTGGGTGGGGTCAAGTGCTTGGAGATTGCCTATGTCCTTGTTTATGAGGTCCATAATAATACTCTCCATAGCCTTACAGACCAGACTAATACTCTCCATAGCCTTACAGATCAGACTTGTCAAGCTAATGGGGTGATAGTTTCCAGGGTCAGTAGTGGCACCACCTTTATGCAAAGGGATGACAATGGCAGTTCTTCACTGTGCTGGAATGAAGCCTGTACTTAGGCTATGGTTGAATAAGGTGCTCAATGGCAAGGCTAGTTCTTGCTGGAGATGTTGCAGAATACAGCCTAGGATCCTATCCGGTCCCATGGAAGCTGTGTTCTTTCCCTTGGATAGGGCCTTTAACACTTGATCTATGGAGACATGAGGTGCAGGGCAAGTATTGGGGATGTCAAATGGGCCTCTGGGGGGACAGGGGGGGTGAAGTTGTGCTGAACCTGTCTGCTAGCAGGTTGGCTAAGTCAACAGGATCAGTGTAAGTGGTACCATTAAGAACTAATTCGGAACATTAACAAATCACTAGCACCTAGCATACAATATATACATAAACCAGTGTACAGGAAGTTTAGATAACTCTCTCAATGATATGATTCCATTTTCTGCAACACTCTGTAGCATGGTTCTCTTTGATTAGAGCAGCTAATGCACTGACTAATTTATATGGTTGTAAATACACTTACAAGTCTTTTAGGCTGGTAAAGCTAAGCTACTTATCAGCCATTTTGACTGCATATCTAGTAACTCTGTTTGAGGGATTGAATTGTGACAAGACACCAGGTCTGTGAACCTATGAACAACTACAGTGTCAAACAGTCATTCCACTTGACACCGTATAAATGAACGTTATGGGCCTACCATAATGCTAGATCCTTTAATTCCAGTCTGTCCGATAAGATGTGTATCCTTCAGCCATTTGTCGGATCCAACTTGGCAGAATTAGTACTCCAGCCTCAAGCCCCTTAAATTTCAGTTCCATTAATGCATCTGTCTGCCTAGCTACCTCAGATCTAGTTTGATGCCTCAAGACATAGATGCCACTATCTGTGCTACCTGGGATCCAGTGAGTTATAGCCTGTAGATCCTTCAAGCCTTACAACATGGAAAGGGGAAGATGTGAGTGTTGTCTTATAGGATGGACTGGAATTAGAGGATCTACCATTATGGTCAGGATGTAACTTTCATATCCTATCCATTCAGTCTGTCCAGTCTGATGTGTAGGTCAGAATCCCAGGCTACACAGACCCTAGGTGGTATCACTATAGGAGAACCTTTCAGGATGGCAGCAATCAAAAGATGCTCTAGTCCTGGAGGTACAACCCAATTTGTAGTGCTTAATAAAGGCATGCTTGGAAATCCAGGAAGCAGCCTCACAGATATAATCCAGTGAATGGGCTCTGAAAAAGAAGCTGCTATGGCTCTATTAGAATGATCTCTTGGTTTACAAGAAAGAAGTTTGGTGTGAATGACATGCAATTTGATAATCATCTTTTTTATCATTGACAAGTTCAATTTTTTTTAAACACCTTTATTGAATTATAACTTCTGACATAGGCAAATTTACATTTATACAAAAGTAATTAAACTGTATTAACAAATTAACATTAACAAACATTATACTTCACATATATTGCTATATATCATACAACCTAAGCAACATTACATAAATTATTAAATTCCTGCCCCTTTCTTTTTTAAACAAGAAACATCTTTATTAAATCATCACTTATGACATAAGCAATCATGCATTTATAAAAATGAAAACAAACCACAGGCCTTTTGTCTTTGTCTGGACCTCCAAGAAGTAGATGCCAAACAACAATCCTAGTTACAAGCATTTTACATCACAAACCATATTGTCACACTCCCAGTTGCAAACATTATACATCACTTATAATCTACCCAATCATTTTTGGTCAAACATTACATGGCTCCTTTAAGTCCTGCCTTCTTTTAAACCTCATTCCTCCCCTGTATGTATTGTTCCCACAATTCCCATTTTTCCTATCTAGTTTGCTCCTACCATTTTTTTAAAGATCTCAACTCTGGTTGTTTTATCTCAGTTACTATATTCGGTACTTATAATATAGTTGGTTAAGATTTTGATTTCCGCTTTCTAGTAATTGCTTTTTTTGACAGCAACCATAATTAGACAGAGCAAGGCCTTAACACATCTAGGCAATTCTGATTCTGTATGACAGCTCAGAAGAATAATCTCTCTTGTCACACCAATCTGCCCACCCAGCACCTCCGACAGTGCATCCCACAGGGAATCCTTAAAGTCCGACAACCCACTGCACTCCCAGAAAATATGTTCCTAAGTGCCTCTTTCTTCCCTGTCACACCTCCAACATTTGCTGTCTACCTGAGGAAAAATTCTCTGGAGTCTACTTGGAGTGGGGTAAAAAAATCTATGTAAATATTTCCAAGCAAAAATCCTAAACTAGATTTTGTTGCATATTTGGTAGACATACATATATCCTCCCATTGCTTCTTTGTAAATTGCTTATCCAATTTCTCTTTCCAATCCTTTCTAACCTCCTCTGATCTATTCTTATAGTTATCATGCTATATGTGGTACTAATTATTCCTTTTTTAATGGCAGCTTCTGTTCTAGATTCTACTAAAATCTCTACCAGTGTTGGTCTTTTGCTTAGGACCCCTGTATTTCTTTCTCTTTGTCTATAGTCTGATACCAATCCTTGATAGGAAAGGCATTCTCTAACCTGCAGTCCAAATAAATTCTTGGCATCTTCCCATTCTATTACCTTTCCTTCTCTAGTTATTTGCTCCCAACACCTTGGTTCCTTTACGAGTTTTCTCCAATAAATTCTAGCCCCCTCTTGTCTATTATCTATATCCCTAATTGCAGTCATCCCTATTGGCAGAGTCAGTTTTCTACATTCCTGTGTTGATTTAATTCTTAGAATACTTTCTGCTACTTTATGGATAGAATATACTGTATGATTACTGTTATTTTCTTTAAAGGCCTGCATCTAAAATCCCAGTCTCTCCTTGTAATCTGATAACTATCTTGAAAGTGATACCATGGACACCTTTTTCCCCAATTTGTTTTGATCAAATGAGATGAGAAGTTGTTCATCTTTGCTGAATGATTCTGTTATGTGATGGTAAAGCACTATCGCCAATGTATGTCCAACGTATTCAGGAAATATTTGCTTTTGTTTCCATAATTAGGAATTAGTATTGGTGGTGAATTGGCTGTGAAATATTCATCTTGGATACAACCTTGGGACTACAGGTAGGATTTATCCTTTGAGTTAGCCTGTCTTTATGGAAACTCAGGTTCAAAGGTTCATAGGGTGGTACCAGGCTATCGGCCCTATGGCCTATTCAAGCCTAGCCATAACAATTCCCTGGCTATTTCTTCCCACAATATTTACTTCCCTGGACCCCTGTCTAGCAGGGTGACTGATGTGATCCCCGGGGTAAATTTCCCATCTCCCATCCAGTCATCAAGGTTCCTTGTGAAGACGGCCAAGGAGGTACTCTGCTTGACATGTATGGGCAGTCTATTCCAGAATATGGGAAGTCTCTAGGTCAGGAACCTATCCCTCCAGCATGTTTTGTTCATTGTGATGACAAGGTTTAGGTCCCTGGAGCAGGTGGCTCTAATGGATTGGGATTTCTTTAAGTATAGCATGTCAAACAGCTATGGGTTTGACATGGCCTTGTATGTTAAGCAGAGATCGCCTCTGAGTAGACGATATGCGACACAGTACAGCTGGAATTTTTTTAGTTGGTCAGCATAGGGCATTGGTCAGCAGAGGGCATCTGCTTTAGGCCTGTGATTCTTTTAGTGAGGTGTTTCTGCGGCCTTTCCAGTTGTTGCAGATGTCTTGTGAGGTACATACCAAACAGGTGTTGCATGCTATAATGAGTCTAATGAGGGATGAGTATAGTGGGACAATGATCTCCTTTTTTCTGGATGAATAGCCCTTAGTGATGAGGGGTGCCACACAGAAGGATTTCCTGACTGTTATGGTGATGTGGTTATCGAGGGTGAGACCACTGTCCACCTGTGTTGCTAAGTCTCTTATCACACTTTCAGTGTTTAGTGTACTGCCACCTATGTGTGGTAATTCATGGGTACATGTTTTTTCCCAAAGGGGATAACTATACACTTCTTGGCATTGAGCTTGAGCCCATGGCTCTGGCACCAAGCATCTGTTTCTGTAAGGCCCTTTTGTAGAATATCCACATTATTTGGGGATTCAGTAATGGCTCCCAGTTTGCAGTCATGCGAACTTTGTCAGCCAGAGTCCCTTAGTGTTGGCCTGTACTTCAGAGAAGTAGATGCCAAACAAGAGCAGTCCCAGGACTGAGCCCTGAGGTACTCTACTTGTCACTTGTCTGGAGCTGGATTTGGAGTCGGCTACTTTTACAGTCTGGGTTCTGTCAGTAAGCCAGTTGGCAACCCAACAAGTGATGTAGGGATTTATGACCAGCTTAGTACGTTTATCTATGATTCCAGAGTGGGGGATGGTGTTAACGGCCTTGACGAGGTCCAGATAGGCTGTGTGGACCCCCTTGCCCTCATCCACAGCTCTGGATACTGATTTGAAGAAGTCAATCAGGTTCAGGAGACATGACGGGCCCTTCACGAACCCTAACTGGGTGGGGTCCAGTGTTTGAAGGTTACCAATGCCTTTGTTTATAGGTTCCATGATAATACATTCCATGCCCTTGCAAATCAGGCTCATCAGAGTGATGGGACGATAGTTCCCAGGATCCAAATTGGATCCCCCCTTGTGGAGTGGGATAATTGTAGCTGTGCACCACTCAGTGGGCACGAAGCCTGAGGTGAGGCTATGATTAAACATAACACTTAGGT
>NC_056736.1:626897577-626980077 GCF_019279795.1 Protopterus annectens
TTATTTCAAAGTGTTTCTCACTCTGAGCTTCTTCTGCCCAGTTCATTCGCAAAGTATAATTATTTCAAAATAGTTTATTTGCAAATTGCAATTACTTCAAAATAGTTTATTCGTAGAGTACAGTTGCTTCAAAATGTTTGTTGCCCTCAACTTCAACTGCCCAGTTTATTCACACTGTGCAGTTATTTGAAAGATTTCTTAAAA
Organism: Protopterus annectens; assembly: GCF_019279795.1. Lineage (NCBI taxonomy): Eukaryota > Metazoa > Chordata > Ceratodontiformes > Protopteridae > Protopterus > Protopterus annectens. The sequence continues at coordinate 626,897,782 of NC_056736.1, forward strand.
TGATGATAAATGATTTTTACAGTCAAATAATTTCAAGATAAATGGCTCATACAGTAAATAATTTCAAGACAAGTGGCTTCTACAGAAAATTACTTCTTCAGAGTATTACAGGGCCCAGGAGACTTATTTCATAAAGATCAGTTATACAGAGGCTTATTGTGCTACTACAAGTACTGGCATAAATTTCAAGCACATGCATATGTGTATGTATAAGTGTGCGTGTTCATGTATATTTCCAAGTCTTCACTAAGATATGTTAATATGGCAGACAGATTTTGCAAGCCACAACCACTTGTATTTGATTAGAATATTGCAGAGAACTGGTGAATATTTAAGCAAGAGTATGATATATTTATACAAACAGCTTATTCTGATAAAGATGTATGTACCAGGGCATTCATTTTGCTAAACCTAGCAGGGTCAGAAGCCATTGAAAGGGAGCGCTCATTTGTTTATGCACTGTGAAGTAGAAACTTGTATTGTTGTGCAGGCTGAATCAAGGGAAGACCCTGAGAGTTTGAAGCACAAATTCAGAAAAATGTGTAACCCCCAGATTAATGTTACACTAGACAGGCAATTGTTTTACACAAGAAATCAAAAGCAAGGGGAGAAACTTTTGCAGTTTACATCACTGACCTAAGAAACAAAGCTAAAACATGTAAGTTTGGTGATTTAAAAGATGAGTTAATAAAGGACAGACTTGTGTGTGGTATTAATAATGATGCTGTGAGAAAGATTTTGCTTCGTGACAGTGATTTGACCTTGAGCAAAGCCATTGAGATTTGTCAGATACATGAAGTTACAGAAAGGCACACAAGTATGCTTGCTAGTGATAGGAGCATGGTTTTGACAGACTGTAACATGTAGACAACATGCAGCACATGACATGTCAAAGCAGGCCAAAGCACATGGCAGCAGCAGCCCCTGCGGGACTTCCAAGCAAAACCAGTAGTCTTCTCGCAAATTCCAAGACCAGTTCAGTTCAAGGAGCATGCTCAGTGCAGAACAGATGCTGCTCTGTACACTATAGGAGTGAATCACCAAACTCCAAATCAAGCTTTATTGTTAACTAACGCAATTGTGGTGCCAACCATGAGTCCAAAAAAGAAAAATGCATAGCATTTGGTCAGCAATGCTGCAAATGTAAGAAATAAAACCATTTTCAAAGATTTTGTAAATCAAGTAAACCTAACACAGTTACAAAGAAGAGACACTCAAAAAAGTTGATCAAGTAAACCTGCAAGAGTCCGTTTTCTATGTGGGTGGTGTGTCAGTGATTGGTGAAAAGATTGATGCAGTAGATTTATTGGAAAGAAATGAAGTGTTTTGTACTATTTGGATCAATGGTAAAGCCACTGAGCTCAAAGTAGACACTGGTTTAAAGTGTAATGTTATGTCTGCAGATACTTTTACAAAGGTCAGAGTTGGTAAACAACTAAACGTGATTAGTTGTACAAAACTTGTTACTTATGGAGGTGCAGAAATTCAAACTGAAGGCTCAGTAGTGCTTTCATGCTAAGTGGCCAAGAACTGTTATAGCCTATTATTCTATGTAGTTCAAAGATCTGTGCAGTCATTATTGGGTCTCAGGGACAGTTTGAGAATTAATCTGCTTTCTTTCACCTGAGAAGTTAATCAAATAAGCATGTGTCCCATTTCCAGCTTCACTAACACTATTTTTTCAGAGTATGCTGATGTTTTTGATGACAGGTTGGGCAAACTTCCAGTGGTATATTCTATGAAATTAGACTCAGAGATCAGTCCAGTGGTCAGACCAGCAAAAAGAGTTCCCATAGCTATGCCGCACATGGTCAAAGCTCAGTTGGATAAAATGGTGCAACAAGGTGTAAGTTGTCCTGTTACAAAACCTACCAAATGGGTGTCATCCATGGTAGCAGCTCATAAAAAAGGTTCAGATGAAATCAGAATATACACTGACCCAAGAGATTTGAACAAAGCACTGAAGAGACCACATTATCCTATGCATACAGTTGAAAAAGTTGCAGCCCTGATAGCAAATGCCACTGTTTTTTCTGTCTTGGATGCAAAGAGTTCATTTTGGCAAGTGATGCTTGATCGCAAATCTTCACTACTGACTACATTCAGTACTCCATTTGGAAGATGTAGATTCCTCAGGATGCCATTTGGAATAACTTCTGCAAGTGAAGTCTTTCAGCGTGCAATGGAGAAATTTTTTCGGGTTATCCTTTTGCCATAATAGTAGATGATTTACTGGTTGGAGGCAATGGTGAGGCAGAGCATGACAGAAATCTTAAGAGAGTTCTAGACAGAACACGTTAAGTGGACTTAAAGCTCAACCCTCTGAAGTACAAATTCAGAATACCAGAAGTTACATATGTAGGTCATTTATTTACAAGTATTGGCTTGAGACCAGACCCATCCAAGCAGGCAGTCATTCTTGAAATGCCAGCACCGGATAATGTACAAGCTCTGCAATGTTTTCTTGGTATGGTCAACTATTTAGGCAAGTTTATGCCAGACTACAGTGAATTGATAGCACCTCTGAGACAGCTCACATGTAAAAATGTTACATGATCATGGCTAGAGCAACAGCAGAAAGCATTTGAAGTTCCTAAGCAGAAAATTGCTTCCTCACCAACATTAAGGTACTATGATGTCAACAAACCAGTAACTCTTTCCTGTGATGCTTCAAAATTTGGTTTAGGTGCAGTTATTCTTCAAGAAGGCAGGTCAGTAGCATACGCATCTAGAGCACTTACCCAGATTGACATATAGTATGCTCAAATTGAGAAGGAACTTTTGGCAATAGTGTTTGCATGTTCCAAGTTTCATGATTATATCTATGGTTGAGATATCCAGATTGAAACTGATCATCAACCTTTGGTTACTGTTTTAAAGAAGCCTATGCATTCAGCTCCAGCAAAATTACAAAGAATGATGCTTAAATTGCAAAAGTACAACTTCAAAGTGGTTTATACGAAAGGCAAACTTCTTTATCTGGCTGATACCTTATCCAGATCACCCAGAACTACAACGGAACAGCTTCACGCTGAGAATTTTGATTTTGATGTAAGTGTGTAATTTTTATAAATGTAAGTTAAATCTAATTGACTTGATGTTGGTGTTAGAAACAGTGTTTACTGATTAGCACTGCAGTTGTGTCTCTGCTACTGATTCAAGTGACTGTTAAGTGTTAATTTTACTTTTTCCTTGTATGCACAGGATAATTGGCTGCTAATGTATTGTGCATAATTTATTAACTTGTTTCCAAACAAAGTTATGGCACTGTGATGTGTTAGCTGTTGAAGTACTCTCAAACTGTAGCATCTGTTCTCCTGCTATCTATTGTTTCTCCCCTGCTCTCTCCACTCTATCCTCAGACCTGTATCTTTTAACACCTTCCTATCTCCTCATTATAGCCTTTAACCTATCTTTGTCTCATTCTACTAGCTTCACCCTCTCTTTTTCTCTCTCTTCACAGCACACTCGGGCAACTCTGCAGTCCACGGCTACCACCCTACCCATACAGTTTAGGAAGAAATCAGTACCGTAAAATTAAACCAAGGATATACCCTTTGAGCCTGAAGAGCAGGATCAGTCCACCCAGGCATTCTACATGTATGTGTTATGATAGTGAAGCTTTAATATTAGCCATGCTACTTAGTAGTTCTCAGTGTGCTAATAACACTGACTGTTTGAGCCTTGCGCCCCCCCCCCCCCCAGCTTGTGTAGTAATGCTGACTGTCCACTAAACAGTATACACGTAATTCAGGTCCTTCCTATTCTCTATGATTAAAACTTAACCCTCAAGCAGCCTTTTCAGTGCTGTTTGCCTTAGTTTTGTATCACTTGAACACCACCTGTTTATTTGCATCTCTGTACATTCTCCTTCATTGCTAATGTATCTCCCTACTCTAATCTGTGCATAAACTGGCTACTAATAAGCAAGTCAATGTGAAGACTTGATAAGCTATGTGATCATTCAGTGACTGATCCACTTTTGCAAAAGCTCAGTCACTATATCAGTGCTGGATGGCCGTCAAAGCAATCTAGTGTACCACTCGATGTGCAACCTTACTTTTCTTACAGAGATGAGCTTTTGATGGAAGATGGCATTATTTTTAAAGGTCCTAAAATTGTTGTTCCTGCTTCCTTACAACAACAGTATATCCAGATTTTGCATCATGGTCATCCAGGTTCCGAATCTACTAAGAAAAGGGCGAGAGGACTTGTGTTTTGGACTTCTCTAGTAAAAGACATTCATAGAGTACATTCTTCCTGTTCAGTATGTAAACAAACAAACAAAAAGAACGCCTTGGACCACGGTCTTCTCCTCTATAGTGTCACAACCAAAATCACAGTATGTAATAGTACTAAACTGCATTTGCAAAAAGAGCCACTTCAGCTAAGTCAAATCCCTGAACTGCCTTGGTCAATAGTAGCTACTGACATATTTGAGTGGAAGAATCAACATTGCTTAGCACTGGTAGACTCTTATTCGAACTGGTTTGAGATTGATCTGCTACCTAATCTAACTTCTGGTACAGTCATTACTAAGTTGAAACACCATTTCTCAGTCCATGGTAGTCCACACAAATTAATCTCTGACAATGGTACCCAATTTACCAGTCAATTGTTTCAGAAATTTGCAAGAGAGTGGGACTTTGTACATATTACCAGTATTCCAGAGTATCCACAATCAAATGGACTTGATGAATGTGCAGTACAGAGTGCAAAGCAATTACTTGAGAAGTCAAAGTGTGATAATACTGATGTTTTTTGAATTTACTCAATCTCAGAAACGTACCCTGTGACAATACACTCGGCTTACCTACTCAGAGACTTTTATTCAGGTAAACCAGAACAACATTGCCTATCAGTTCTAGTTTATTGAGGCCTAAAGATAAAAACAACAAAGCCATTACAGCCCAGTTATTTAAAAAGCATTCTTTTCAAAAGTCCAGCTATGATAAATCAAGCAGATTTCTTCGTCCACTGAAAAAAAGAGATGGTGAGGATACAAACAGCAAAAGGTTTCGACCAGATTGGTCAAGTAACGAGTATATGTGCAGAGCCGCGGTCTTATTTTGTTAAATCCGAGGATGTGGAGTACAGGAGAAATCACAGACTTCTTCCTGTAGCAGAACTGATATAGCAGCATTGTTCCTGTGATAACTCTCAAAGCAATCCAGATGATATTCCTGTTCCAGAAAGTGTCTTGACTCTTGATACTGTTCCGGCAGATGGTCCCAAGGTTCTGAACAGTCAGCAGAGACAATCCCAGTTGCTAAACCAGATCCCAAATTTTATGTCACATGATATGGTCGCATTTCAAAGCCTAGTGTGAAATATACAGCAACTTGGACATAGTTGTATATATGTACCTAGCTTTGTATAATTGCATGATGAAAACTATTCCCGTGTAAATTGCATATTTATTAATACCAGTGACAGTGCTTCTTTTCTCAAAGAGGGAGGATGTAGAATAACAGGTGTGCTGTACCTTTAAGAAGCATTTCTAAAGTCAGTGTGCATATAAATTCCATACACGTTAGCTTCTGTGCCATTTTGAAGGTGCAGCCAGAGTGTTAACATCTATCTGCATGATAGCTAATTTGTTTATAAGTTAAAGTTACTTAGCTTCATTTATGATGTGTTTGTATATAATAAAGCTGCTTGAACAAGAACCCACAATGTTTGCCTGTTTCTTCCTGACCTGGCAAGTGATAAAAGGTGCCCTTGAAGCTTTGGAAGGTGGTCGGATGTTATATCCTGTGCAGGATATAACCCATACAGCTAAGGCTGCTGCAGCAGTAATCACTATGATGAATACAAATATTAAGTCTGCAGAAGTTGAAAATGTTGTCTGTTAATGTGGCTGTTCATTATTTAAGCAGACACAGATATTATCTTTTCCTGTTATGTTTCACTTTATGGTATAACTATCAGTGCTTTCATAGAATACTTGTCTGTAGTAAGAAGACCTGGTTATCTGCCTTGTGTGATGAAGCTCAGTAAGAGTGTTCACAAGTGGACAAGGGAGCATGGGCCATAACTTCTGGAATTTAAATATTTAAACGTTTTGAAAATATTTGTATGATCATGTTGTTACCACATATACAGATCACAAACCACTGATTACTTTGTTTATGAATGGACACGTATTCTACAAATGTATTCTCAGTACACTGCAAGGCTACCAAGAGCATATTAGTATAAGATAATGTATAAAGTAGAAACAGTGACATGCTATAATAATGAACTGAGCAGGTTAACAATTCCAAAAAAGCTACACCCGATAGATGTCATGTGCAATACACCAGTGCATACTGAAGAAAACAAAACAGTGGGTCTCCAAAGATGCAAGTTTGTATCAAGTTCATGAATATTCATTACATGCTTATGCTATTCAATTCTAAAGCACTAAACTCAAGTACCAGGAATGAGTGTGAATTGTGTAGCCCTGTAGTCACAATTCCTTCACAAGAAAGCTCTAGACCACTGAAAATCTGTCCAGAACAAAATGAAAGACTTAACCTGATCAGCTATAATGAAGAAAACTGCAATGGTACAATGGTGCAGGTATAGGTACACAACAGCAATGGGAAGTTCTCTTCTGCATTTTTCATCTTTGTGCAGTTAAGTAAGTTGAAAAGGTATAGAGTAACCATTTTCTGAGAGGCCATGATAAAGAGAGATCTTAGTTTTAAAAAAACAATTAGATGATAAAGATTCACATACAGACTGACAGATAGAGGTAGACAGACGGGTAACCTGACTAACAGATTGAGTGACAGACAGTAAGATAACAGAAAGAGGGATTGTTTTCTCCTTAACCACCCCTCCATATATCAAGGGGGTGAGGCGGCACCCCTTTTGCAAACAAACAAAAAACAGACAAGTAACACAACTCTTTTGAAATCAGTTATGTTTATATATACTGTTGCCAGGAAAGTGCCACCCCACCAATCTCCATACCGCTCAGAGTGCTGATACTGCAGCTATCAGGATGTGCTGCTGATGTAACATTCTGAAAGCCATGAAGAACAACTCACAGTATCCAATGTTCTTTATTACTGCCATTTTACCACAGATGAGGTGGCCTTGCAAGAATCAGCATAATAAAAAAGTTAAGGACAACATCAGATTGTGTGTTTATTTTGGAAAATCACTGAGAATGGAAGACACTAAATAATGACATATACTTGAGTTTCATACTTCACATCCCTTAGAAAAATGCATGCTAACACGAATACTGTTATTCTGGCACTTTTCTAAATTTATAAGACCAATATGCAATATCTGTTCCTATTTTGGGCCATTGTGCCCTCATTATTTAAGGGTTTGATCAGATTTCATGCTCTAAGAGGTTGAGAAGTATGATGCCAATACAACATTAAATTACCACCAAACATTTTATACCCATGGAAATAGCTTAAAAAATTAAAGCTGTAGACTTTATGCAGGCTAGGCTGGTGTAATCACTTTTTTCACTTTCCTCATCAATAGGATTTAAAAGTTACTAATAACACATTACTGAACTTGTCACGTAATCTTTTGTAGTACCTCGTAACAACATAAAAATATTTTTTGTAAGACTCTCCATATATGTATTTGTGCAAAGTAGTCTGATTGCCATCATAGTATATATTCTATTTATATAAAGAGTAGAAACAAGTGCATTAATTTTGCAGTAAAATTAATAAATTGTAAACGTTGTCACTATTTTTATAACTTTATTCAATACACAGCAATACTGCATTACCAATCTGCAACTGCTTTATAAGGCTTTACTGGCAAAATGTTCTTATTTCATCTAATGGATTATAATTATTTACATTATATCTTTCTGCTCTATATTGTATTTTAATGGCATATTTTACTGGGCACAGAAAGGGAAGTAGTGTGTGCACCATCAATTTTCTTTTAGCTTTTATCAAGAGAAGGAGCACATAGCAGCAATCTGTAGTTGTGCCCCCTCCGTTTATGTCTTTCTTGGTCAGGAAGTTTATTTTTATTTTATTTATTTTTTTGCTTGAATTTTGTTAACTAGAGTAGAGCACTGATCATTAATGAATCTATATCCATACCAGTACTGTTTTTTTTACCATTGAACAGTACCCCGTGAATATAGATTTTATTAGTAATCTTATTTTATTTACTACAATTTTATAACCAGGTGGGTGGTCTGGTCCAGTGACCGTTTTTAGCTAAGAGTCAAAGCCACAAGGGAGAAAAACAGTGAATAGTACAGAAGTATAGTAAGTTATAGGGTTCAAAAATGTGAGCAGTTAGGTTAAAAATTGGTATGCACTTAAATTAAAAATCTGGACTACGCACATCATTATTTACAGAGCAAAGAAATGACAAGGTATAAAGTTTAGGGTGACAGACATATTCACAGTTTAAACAGATAGCAGCATTTTAAAATTTATAGTAAATGGAAGACATAATATTTGCAAAACATGATGGCCTGTACAAGAGTTCAATAAAATTTATAGTAAAATTTTCTTTTTGTAGAGAAACTGCATCCAGAGTATCAGCTATGTACAGAAGGAAGAACTAGGTGTAAATGCAAGTAAAAGTATGGAGAATAGACGCTGAAAGGTATAAGCAGAAAACTTATCAAAGGAAGATGTCAGCATACATAATGGCATGAAGATGGGAAGTGGAAGAAGAGGTTAATAAAGGCTAGAAGTGGCTAGTGGAGGCCAGTGATAATGGGTTTTAAATCTCATTTGCCTATTATTGTCCTATTATTTCCTGACGTTAATGTCTTGCTTGCTTGTTTGTTGTTGTTGTTGTTTTGTTTTGCCATTCAGCCATGACTCAAGTTTTGCATTCCACTAAATTTACTGCACATACGTCAGCTCACTTTTCCTTGCATATTCTCTCATTTCCTATTAGATCTCTCCTTGTATAAATAGACTGGCATGTCTTGATAGCCTTTCTCCTCTTGGCCTCCTCCTCTAGAATATTTTTTGTGCCACTACTCCATTTCACTTTTTTTTTCTCCTCCTCTCTCCAGTCCAGACTGGTCAGGACCCCATTGGCCCAACACTGAGTGTCTGAATGCCCTGAGACTTCATCTGCAGGTTAAGTATGATCTTTTGCTTTTTATTTCTGTGTTCTTGCTTCTGCTGTGATCACTGTCAGGCTATCCTGTAAGGTTTGATTTCTGCTTTAACTAGCGTCTTGTTCTTGCTTTGTTTTTTGTGTGCACTTTCCTCATATTTCCTCTGTCTTCCATGTTCTTTCCTCCTTTTCTGTAGTCTATCATGCTCTGCTGCTTGTCTGCCCTGCCTCATGCTGCATGCCTTCACATCTGTTAGCCCTTTTTCTCACAGATGCATATATATCGGGTTTTCTCCTTGACTCTTGTAATTGTACCTCCTCTCTAATTCTTCACAAGTTTGTCTGCCAGAAACTTGAATTTGTTTTTCTCTCTGTTGCTCCAGCTTTTGCTCTAAGCAATCTCTGTAATAAAAGCTCATGCTTCTTCCTCTGTGTAGTACATTTGCTTATTTCCCATCCATACTACAAGTAAGATGGTGGTGTAGTTAATCCATGCAAGAATTGCTTGGGCTTTCGGTGACCCCAAGAAGTCAACCATCCATTTTCTCAGCTAATACAGTGAAACAGAATAATCTTCCACCTGCTTTAAAAATGTACCATTAAAGAATATCACTTTTCAGTGTTCTGGCTTGTCTCATAATTTCTCCTTTAAGGTTCTGACAGTGCAGGCATGTTAATGCAGGTTTTAGTTGTCTTCCTCTTGCATCTCCCATTTTACCAACTCGGTAGCTTTTTTTATTGCTGTTTTTTTTGTAATCTGAGTAAGTGAAATCTTGTTTCCATCAATTCTACCAGCATTCGTTCCAATTTTGTCTCCTGGATTTGTCCTGATACCCCTATTATCACCTTATATGTTTCTTCTAGATCTGTTTTCCAAGTAATCTAGGTTTAATGTTTGCCATCTAAGGGTTTTTTTTTCTATTTCTCTCAGCCTTCTATAATTTTTGTTCATCAGTGATGTTAGTGCCAGTCTGTCTTCCTGCAAGTCCTGGATTACTTCTTACAGCTTGTCTACTTCTCTCTGTTGGTTTCCTATCATTTCCCTCATTAAACCCATATATTAAGTGACTGCCATTGTCATTTGGAACAGTATACAAAGTTGTTCTTCCTGTGGAGCTGCTTTAAACTCTATAAGTTGTTGTTACCTCTTCTCATCTTAAAATTATAGCTATGTACTCAGCATAACTCTGCATCTGTATTGTCTGTTTTAGCCCTTCTTCAACTGATGGGTCTCAGATCCAATCTTGGATCTGTCCTCGGCCACTCGATAGACTTTAGGGTCCATAGCTTGAGCTCCTCCCTTTACCCATAATCTCCTGCCTATTTCTATGTTACCTCAGTTAGAATTTGCCCTCTATTTAACTAAACACAACATACAAATGTAAATCCTTGTTGCAAAAAAAAAAAAAAAAAAAAAAACACACGCACACACATATACATATATAATCTCGAATGCTCAAAATCCTGAATCTCAAAATACTGAACTCAAAACCTCGAAAGCACAAAATACTGAAAACTCATAATACTGAATCGCATAATATTGAAAAACATACAGGACACCAACACTTACTATATTGTAACAGAAATACATACAGAAACATATTACTCTTCTATAACTATAAGCAGGGAGAGCCCTGAGCAGCCTCCTACCATCACCCAGAGTGATACCACAGTGCAAGCAGAAAATGACTGATTTCACAACTGGCTAAGCTTCTGGTGTCATTCTAAGGGGATCCAGTATCTGTCTGCCTGGGATGACATTATTGACAGACCACAATGCTTTGCCAGAGATGGCCTGCATCTGTCACCCCTGGGCTTCCGGATACTGGCCAAGGCTCTTGCCACCCCTACAGTGCCTTTTTTAGGCAGTGTTCCAAAGACCAAATTACCACCTTAACAGCTACAAACAAATGCAATCTGAAGGTTGTGCTGCTCAATGCTAGAAGTCTAAATCTCAAAATGCACTTGCTTGAAGCACTCCTTAAAATGGAGAACATCAACATTTGTGCTGTAACAGACCTGGTTCAAGGCTGCAGAAAGCACCTCTGCACTACCACGCTATAACTCATTCCACACCTTTTGGCCCCAGAACTTGGACCGAAGCTCCAAAGGTGGTGGTGTTTCCATATTCATAAAGGATGCGCACACCTCCAGACTGGTAGCCCAACATAACGCATCAGAGATACTTCAGGTGCAGCTAACATTGGGTAAGACAGCAGTTCAGGTTGTCTCCTGCTACAGGTCCACAACCATGTCCCAAGACTCACACTCCATGTTCCCAAGCACCCTGGAGAATATTAGGGTCCAACCTAATACTCTCATACCAGACAACTTCAACTAACCCTCTATTAATTGGGAAAACTACTCATGTACCAATACAACTGCCCAACGTTTCCTGAAATTCATTAATTCCAATGCCCTGGACCAGCTCCTTCTTACAACAGCAACGTAGCAACATCCTTGACCTGGCCATTACTAACATGGGCGACCATTGCTCTACACCAATAGTCAGCTTCTCCCTGGTTACATCTGACCACAAACTAATCACCTTGGAAATCCACATCCCTCCCACCACACCCCCACCCCTGCAAAGGTAACCACTATGAAAAACTTCTTCAAAGTTAACTTTGGGGTCCTAAAAACAGAGGTGGCTAATTTCATGGCACACATGCAAATGGAGAATAGTTGCATGATGGCCGAATCATACACCAATGCAGTGTACGAACATGTACACAAATGCATGCATCTCGCCATACCCAATAGAACTAAGATGCTCTCCTCCAAAAAAAGGAAGCCAATCTGGTGGTCCCCTGCCATAAACAAACTCTACAACAGAAGGAGGAAACTAATGTGGAATAAAGTGAAGTCCCAAGACTGGAAAAACTACCTTATCAGCCTCAATAAAAAGATGAGATCCCTCATCAAATCCTCTAAAGCTAGCTATGAAAACAGAATTGCAGCAGATAGTAAAGACAACCACAAGGCCTTCTATAGTTATATAAAGAATCTCCACGGCAATACCCAGATTTGCTCTGAGCTACTGCACAATGGTACCTCCTATACCGAGCCAACAGACATTGCCAATATACTGGCCGAAAGATTCAGTGCCAGTTTTAACCCTCTCTCCCCCACCAAAGGACCAATTATAATACCAGTAGATTGCCACGCACCCAGTATTACTGCCGCACAGGTTAAAACAGCACTGTACAAGGCAAAGAATACAGCTTCTATGGGACCTGACAATATCCCTGGCTGTGTTCTACATGAACTATAGAGTGAACTGGCACCACACCTGTGTGTCTTGTTTAATCACAGCCTCACCTCAGGCTTTGTCCCTACCGAATGGCGCACTGCTACAGTCAGCTCTCTACACAAAGGAGGAGCGACTACAGACCCTGGGAACTATCACCCCATTAGTCTGATGAGTCTGATATGCAAAGCTATGGAACACATCATCATGGACCTAATACACAAAGACATAGGGAATTTCCAAACTCTGGATCCCACACAGTTTGGTTTTGTGAAGGGTAGAGCATGCTTGCTCAACCTGGTCGACTTCTTTGAGTCAGTCACCAGAGCTGTGGATGAAGGCAAGGTGGTTCATACAGCCTACCTTGATCTGGCCAAAGCCTTTGATACCATTCTCCACTCAGGAATCATAGAAAAACTCACTAACTCACTAAGCTAGACATCAACCCCTATATCACTAGGTGAGTTGCAAATTGGCTCACAGATAAAACCCACAGTGTGAAAGTAGCTGACTCCAAGTCAGACTGCCAACCTGTCACGAGTGGAGTCCTACAGGGTTCGGTCCTGGGTCCTCTCCTGCTTGGTATCTACTTCTCTGAAGTCCAGGCCAACACAAAGGGATTCTGGCTGACAAAGTTTGCAGACGATTGAAAGTTGGGAGCTATTATTATCTCCCCAAGTGATGTTGACATCCTACAGAAAGGCCTCACTGAGATCAAAGCCTGGTGCCAGAACCATGGCTTTAAGCTCAATGCTAAAAAATGTGTCTGCATCCCCTTTGGGAAAAACCTGGTTCCCATGAATTATCACATCGATGGTAGTCCACTGAACACAGAAGGAGTTATAAGAGATCTGGGAACACAGGTTGACAGCAACCTCTCTTTTGACCACCACATTGCCACTGTGGTCAGAAAGTCCTTCTCTGTGGCACAGCTCATTACTAAGGGTTTTGCATCCAGGAAGAAAGAGGTCATTGTCTCCCTCTACTCTTCCCTCATTAGGCCAATCATAGAGTACAATGCCCCATTTGGCATGTACCTCACTAGACACCTGCAATAACTGGAGAGGCCACAAACGTACCTCACAAAGAGGATCCTAGGCCTTAAACACTTGTCCTGTATGGACAGACTCACATAACTCCAACTATTCTCTATATCATATCAACTACTTACAGGCGATCTCTGCTTGACTTACAAATCCATGTCTGACCCAGCTCTGTTAGAAATGCTACATCTAAAGAAATCCAAGTCCATTCACACCACACGCTCCAGAGACCTCAACCTCATTACCACTATCAATAGAACAAGCTGGAGGGACAGGTTCATAACCTGCCCATGCTATGGAACAGACTTCCCATACATGTCAAACAGAGCACCTCAATGGCTCTCTTCAAGAGAAATCTTAATGAATGGATGGGAAATAGAAAATTCACCCCGGGGATCACTCCAGTGGCTCTACTTGACAGAGGCACTAGGAACTAATGTCGGGTGGCATGATGCCAGGGTAATCCTATGGGCTAGACTTGTAAAGGCTCCATGGCCATTAGCCTAGTACTCACCTATGCGCCTATAAACCTATGTGGGGTGTTGTGCCCTCCACACACCCCTGCTACTTAAATATATCAACTCCGAAATCGCACTTCACAGAAGAAAATGGCAAACATACCATTACATGCTTCATGACTGCCTGTTTTAACTTTAGTCATGTTCCCTTTTAATGTACTATACTACAACATAACTCATCCTAGTGTAGTGAAATACGATCTCGGAGTTGATATATTTAAGTAGCAGGGAGTGTGGGGGGGTGCAGACTAATAGTAGACTAATATGGTTTGTCTTTTCTTTGTTTCTGTATGTATTTCTGCTGCAATATAGTCAGTGATCATATATATATATATATATATATACGTATGTATATATATACATATATATATATATATATATATATATATATATATATATATATATATCTATATCTATCTATATATATATATATATATATATATATATATATATAAATGCAGCAATAACAAACACTAGAAACAAAAATCCAGGTAAGAGCATATAGTCAACAGAAGATAATACCAGCAACAAAAGTAGATAGTATCAAATGTAGCAAAACCAAAACAGTCAGCATGACAATGCAACATTCATGGAGTATAAAACAATGGAAATACTTTCCTCAGCAGAGATGCACACAAGTTTCCATTAACGTAATAAACACTGAGGATGCACTACAGTGAAATGCAGTACTTCTGTGGGGGTACACATTTGCTATTTGATGAAATCTTTCAGGTTGATGCTGGACATTTTGTTCAGTTCCTTAGTTGAGTGATGGGATACAAAGGTGAAGAAATAGTCCACAAGAAACAATGACCTGCAAAATCGTTGTATAGAAATTTGGCAAAATCCCAATCACAATATTGTGTGAAATTCTGGAGATCTTGTCTCTGTAATCATGGGACAAAAGCAAATCAGAGCAAAACAGCAAAAACTGTTGCAAGGTATACGTATAAAAAGCCATATATGAAAATACTTATACAACTCAACATGCATATTCTTGAAAACTTTATGAAAAAGGAGACTTGAAAGTAAAATTTACAATGTCATGCAACTCATCGTAGTTTAACAGTATGGTATATTACGGAAAGAGATATATAAAGATGAGAGAGCAGACATTAAAAATACTGAATGAAGGACCCAGGAGAAATGTAAGGAAGTATTTTTCACAGTGGTGGTACTGAATGTTTGGAACAAGTTCCTAAGAGATACTGAAAACACTCTCAAGGAATTCAAACCATTGCAAAAGGTGATAAAAACCGACAGTAAAAGATTTCAGGACTTTATGGAGTTACGAATTCTGAGGGGGAAGTAATTTACTAATTACGATAAAATAAAATGGAGCTCTGTTATGGCCCTTAATTTAGAACTGTTTGCTTATGTAGTTTATCCAATGTACATATGTGGAATAGATGTGTCAGACGGCTGTTAGCTGCCATTGTTATCTATGTTTCTACATAAATCTGATAAATCTTCTGGTTGATACCTCTCAGTGGCTTACTTTTTCCATTTCATCAGTTTTTCCACTTTAAATTAGCAATTCATCCACATCTGCATAAACAAAAAAATATTGTCTTGCTGGACAAGTTCACCATGAACAGCAGAAATTAGATATCAGGTATGCTTGGTGTTCTAGGATCTCTGCAAATAAGAAACAAACTCTTCAGAGCCAAGTACATTTCTAACAACTGTTTGCTGCCTGACTTTATTACAAACACTCCCTCAAACACCTTCTCTCAGTCAATGGCCACTCACCCTTTAAATTTACCATTTCCAAAAAAACAACAGCAAAAAAAATTCTCATTCTATCTTTAGACCTAAATGCTAGCATAAAAAACATACAACGCTAATACACTTTAGCCTCCACAGATTGGTCCACTCTCTACCAGTTCAGTAATGTCAGTACTGCCATTAACCTCCTTACAAACCTACTTAAGAACACTTCATTCCCATTACTAAAGTTAGGAAAACACATTCAAATGCCTGCATGGAAAAAGTACTCTTTATCTTGCTTAAATTAAAGGATGATGCATGGTACAGATGGAAATGCTTCCCCTCCCAACCCCTCAGAGAAATAACGTTCTTAAGAGATCTACCTAGAAAGTAATGCACTGTTATGAAGCATTTTCCTTCAGGAACATACAGCACTGTTATGAAGCATCCTGCTTCTAAAACAATCATGCCAGTCTTCTTAGACACACCAAATATTTCTGGAAAGAAGTAAATTCCATCACTGACAGAACTACCAAATACTGCTCAGAGTCCACACCATATTCTATTGCTAGCAGTACTGCCACCTATAACCACTTGCTTCTTGAATTATTAAAACTCTTATCTTTCAGTCAGCTATCATCACTAACCTCTTGGCTGAACTCATTTCTACTCTCTATCCTTCGTTCTCTAACATCAACTTACAAAAACAGTCTTCATATCAAATTGACAGGCTTAAATATTAATATTTAACTTTAAATGTATTTATTTGATAACTGGCTAAATGAACGGGTCCTTCTTGGACTCCTTTCAGCCATGACCTATGCCTCAAAGGCAAGGATATATATATATATATATATATATATATATATATATATATATATATATATATATATATATATACTATACTATACATGGATATTTTAATATAGCCTATCAGCCGGCATGCTTTTGGGAGGAAAGTGGAATACCTGAAGGAAACCTATGCAGACATTGGTAGAATGTGCACAACTGTACCCAGCCCATGACCAGAGAGCAGGACTGAATGGTGGACCCTGGGGTTGTGAGGCATAAATCTTACCAGTAAGCAACACAGTCCAACATAATCAGATGGCCTACATCCAAAGTTCTGATGAAGCCTGTGATGTGTACAGGTGAAAGCGCTTAACTTCCTATGTTGTTCGTGTTCGTTTTTGTGTTCGATTAAAGTGTGGAATTATTTGACGACTGCTGCATTTATTGGATGGTACCTTGGATACATTTGTTTAGAAGGAGTTACAAGTTACTGGTTTCCCAAGATTCGCATAGCAGTGGCATAAGCTTTTTTCATTCTTTCGTTACTTGTTGTGGTGAACGCCGTTTTGGTTACAGTAAAGTTCATCAAAATCTGTCAAGCTTTTATCATACTTGTAGATCACATCTGTAATATGTCTGTTGCTCAAAACACCTCATTATACAATTCATTCCCAAAACACTACCCCTGAGCTTACTACAGACTTTCAACCCACCTCCATCATCCCCTTCCAAAGCAAAACACCCCTTCCTCTAAAAAAAGCTGATCCGTACAAATAAACATGTGAGTACACCTGTTTGAATCACAAAACAACAACTAGCTAATGCATCATTCTGTTTAAACTGTGCTTTTTAGACACATTAACTCTCTTATGGCACATGCTACACCCAGCAAAGCAGTCAATAACCCCATCATCTAACTTGCTCTTATGCTGTACCACTGCCTGAGAGCAAAAAAAAAAAAAAAAAACCTTTCCATTTAACATTTACATAGATGACTAATATTTTGTTTTTTATATCAATGAGTTTATTTAAATTCCTAGTTACTCAATGGAAGATTGTGCAATGCAAAGCTGTGTCACATAACATATCCTGAATAAACCAGCATGCAGCCCTGGTGGCAACAGGTTAAGAAAGATATGCATTCCTGGTTTATGCACTGGTGCCAGAGGTTGAAAAAAAAGGTAGCATAAAATTCAAAGGACATGGAAACATTTCTACCACAGGGTTAGGCCAGGCACAGGGAGAGAATGGCAACATATAGACTAGCCATTTGCAATGGATGCTTGCCATTGCAAAGGTGGTTTAACACATACATAGACTGTCACTCGTCTTGTGTATCTAAATAAGACAATTAGGCTTGGGTGTTTGTTTAAGTAGTTTATTACATACAAACACATCAGGATGGATGGCAGGAACATTAAATTTAAACGAACTAACTGACTGACTGCTACATACTTACATGCTCTCACTTTGGCTGCTCACTCAAAATGGCACTCTTGCTTGCACGTGCTCAGTACATACATGTGCCCACTGAATGGAATGCTTCTTAAATATACATCACACACTCTGATCTACATCATCCCTCTTTACTGAGCTGTCTCACATTGACAATGACATTTGAATAGGCATGCAAAATATACAGACAATAATAAAAAAACAACAGTCATGTTCAGGTTGCTGTGTATCTGAAACTAGGTTTGGAAATACGACCTGATCTTGTAATGTAATAGTTAAGACTGGGTTTAGGAAAAGGGACAGTCACTGGGGAATGTTCTACTTCAGGACTCTCAGAGATGTTCTCAGGAACAGGGATTGCTGACGGAATGTCCTCTGAAACAGGAACATTGGACAAGTCCCTCTGAGAATTAGAGTCTTTATTACAGGCAAGCTGCTGTAACACTAGCTCGGCCACCGGTAGTAAATGTGTCCGATTCTGCCTAAATTCCATTCCTTGTGATTCCTCAATGTACGATCTCAACTCTTGACACAAACTTTTCATAAGTCCAGTCCAATAAAAACTTTTGTTGTCTGCATCCTCACTATCTTCCCCTCTTTTAATGGATTGAGAGGTTTGTTGGCCTTATCATAATAGGACTTCTGGAATAAATGCTTTTTTAGAAGTTGGGTTTTCACTGCTTTGTTGTTTTTAGTACATAAAAACAACAAATTGTTACTGATCGGCAATGTGGTTCTGGTTTGTCTCGATGTAAGTCTCTGGGCAGGTGAACCAAATAGATTATCATGAGGAATGTTTCTGAGATTAAGCAAGCTTAGAAAAACACTGTTATTGTCACGTTTGGATTTCTCTAACAGCTGTTTTGCACTTTGAACTGCACGTTCAGCCGAGCCACTTGACTGCGGATATTCAGGACTACTTACTCGTAATATGAACAAAATCCCATGTTAAGCAAATTTCTTGAAATGCAGACTCGTAAACTGTGCACCATTGTCAGAAATGACTTTGTGTCATGGACAGAAAAAATGTCTCTTCAACTTAGTAATAACAGTATTGGACATCAGATTAGGAAGTAAATCAATCTCGAACCAATCTGAATAAGAGTCTACTAATACCAAGTAATGTTGACCATTCAAAGATATCTGTGGCTACTGTCGACCAAGGTAGTTCATGAATCTGGTTTAACTAAATGGATCTTTTTGTTGATGAGGTTTACTACTACATACAGAACAAAATGAAAATACTTTCTCAATATCTTTTGACATAGAAGTCCAAAAACTGTGGACCAATGCGAACACAAACCAATAACCAGCAAACGCACTGTATGAGGAAAACTAAACACCGGACAGCGAGCGTAAATAAAATCAACTGTTTATTATTAACAAATACAAACGTTAAACACTTAACGAATCACTGTGTTTTTCGTCCAACACATCCAGACTTCAACAGACAACACCATAATTACAAATTACCCTTTATATATCCTACACAAACATTTGAATTATCCAATCACATCTAGAGTTCAACTCATTAATATATATTCCTACTGTTTAATTCATCACACTAACCTCATTTTATATCACTTGAACTTCTACAGTTTCTTGAATATGTTAAAAACGTCACTTGTAAATATAAATCTAAAAAATAAAAATGAAATTTACATCATAAACTAAATATAATTTGATATAATTTGGATCCAGTGTTTTACATATAAATATATATCGTACACTATATATAAAAATATACTAAATCAACCATATTTTAAATGAAATACTACCACAAGGTGGTCAAAAGGAAAATTGCAAAATTGCAAATACATAACAAGACATTTGGTAAAATATTAATTATAAAACATATTAAAATATATAAAAATGTAATATAAAGTAATATAAAGCGATGTTAGACAATAACTTGCAATGTATATTGAATATAAAATATTAAATATTTTAAATACATATAAATATTAATGTTAAAAATATTTTTTGAGAAATCCTATATAACCATACTTGTGAAATATAAATCATAAAATTAACATCCTAAAATTAAATCTTAAAATTGGCCATTGACATAAAATGTTTGCATGCATGTTTATATGTTTTCATAGTCTAGCTGCCCTCATTCTAAGAACAGGTGCAAGGGAAATATTGTCATTAAGACCTGGAAATTTATTAGCCTCCAAAATAATCTGCCAATATAATTCCAGATATTCAATTTTAGTTTCCCATAAGCCCCCTCTTTCATCTTTTTGAACTTCTTCAATAATGAAAAACTTGTATTTCGCTAGGGGACATATTAACGTGTGTCTATATAAAGCATTCCCTTCTTTTTTATTTTTTATATCATTGATATGTTCATAAACTCTCCTTTTTATCTTTCTCTCAGTTTTACCAATGTAAAAACCAGAACATACCCCACATGTAGCAATATATATAACACCATAAGATTTACATGTACTATGTATTTTACCTACAATTTCTTTTCCCCTTGATTCAATCACTATACTTTCTGTATCTGCTATCCATGGGCACTGTGCACACATCCCACATGGGTATGTGTCCTTTATTTTCATCGTCTTCTTTTTTACTATTTTATTCTGAGCCATCAACCAATCTTTAATATTTTGTCCTCTTCTATATATGATTTTCAAAGGTTCTTTATATTTTAACCCTAAATCAGTAAGTTTAATGAATTTGTCCCATTCTTTATCAAATATTTTTTGAATTATCCATGAATCTCCACTAAAATCAGTAATAAATGCCTGATTAAATTATTTCTTTTTACCATCACTAAAATCTATTACCTCAACACTATTACTTCCTTCATTATTTTCCAAGTTTGGTAATCCTTTACCTAATATTGGTTCAAATCTGCTTTTTCTACCTTCAATAATTTCATATTTAATATTATTACAAAATTCTAAAGGATAATCTCTTTCTAAAAACATTTGAGTCAAAAATTCACATTCATCACCAAAATGTTTATCATCTGAAGTCATTCTTGATATTCTAACAAATTGACCTTTTACTATACTTTTTTCTGATGGAGGGGATGTCCACTAGTATAAAGCAAATATGAATTAAAGTACGTTTTCTTCCTAAATATTTTTGACTTAAAGTGATTCCTAACTTTAATTAATGTCACATCCAAGTAATTCATCTCATTAGTTCCAATTTCATACATAAATTTTAAGAAATAAGTAGACTTATTTATATATTGTATGAATTCATCCAATCGTTCTTTACTATCATGCCAAAATATAACTATATCATCTAAAAAACGCTTATATAAACTCCAACTCTCTCTATATATACTATTGTATATAAACTTCCTTTCCCAGGTGTTCAAAACCATATTGGCATATAAAGGGGCGCAGCTTGCCCCCATTGCAACCCCATTTAATTGATGAAAATATTCACCTTGAAAAAATATATAATTATATTTTAATACCAATTCCATCAGATTCAAACATATATTTATTTCATTATCACTTAACTCTCCAAAAAAATATTATTGCTTCTTCAAACCATTCTAAACCTATATTGTGTGGTATAGATCCAAATAAATCAACCACATCTATGGTTACAAAAAGCAGATGTTCTTGAAACATACTCTCCTTAACATTTCTTAAAAAATCCCAAGAATCTTTGAGATAGGATTCTCCTCTCATCATCAAATGTTTTAATTTCACATCTATATATCTAGCTGATGGTGAAATTGCTGAACCTTCAGCTGCCACTACAGGGCGTAGTGGTGGATCTAAAAGATTTCTGTGAACTTTCGGTATACCGAAAATGGAAGGAACTCTAGGCTTATTATTATATAAAAATTCAAACATCTCTTTCTCAATGAATCCTTCTAAAAATAAATCATATAAGGCTAAATATATTCTTCTATATCCTATAAAAATTTCATTTTTTGAAATATTGTCATATTTCAATGTATCTTGTAAAATATTCAACATTTTAGCCTCATACAAAATGGAATTCATAAGTACTATGACCCCCCCCCCCTTTATCAGGTTTCATCACTCAAATTAATATTCCCATTTAACTGTTGAAGT
The DNA here is from genome assembly GCF_019279795.1 of Protopterus annectens. Taxonomy (NCBI): domain Eukaryota; kingdom Metazoa; phylum Chordata; order Ceratodontiformes; family Protopteridae; genus Protopterus; species Protopterus annectens. The sequence goes on from NC_056736.1 coordinate 626,919,668, forward strand.
AATTGTATTTCTGTAGAGATCTATATGATTTTATGCATGGCCAAGTCTTCACTTGGCCCAAACATGGCGTTGCTAATAATGGTTTTAATAATATGCATAGTAATAGAAATTTATCAGTTTCAAATACTATTGATGTTGCTGATACACAAGATGTTACTGTAGCTGCTGATATATCTACTAACAGTAGTCATATGAATTTTAACCTTGGTAATAATACCAAAGCCAAGGTTATATTGTCTGATAATTCAAATTTAGACTTCATACTGATAATTCTGAAAGTCATCCTTTGAAAAATTCTGAAATTATTGGTATAGGTTCGAGTCCTCTGATAGAGAATACCAAAGTTATTGATGTATCTACTACTTGCACACAGTTAAATACTGATCCAGTTGTACGTAGAAAAATCTTTCCATTACCCTCTACTTCTTCTATAATTAACTCTCCTACCCCTTTCCCAATTTCCACCTTCAACAAAAGGGGAAGAAGTCACTCTATGAGCAGGGGAAGGCAAAAGAGAAAAGCCCCAGTCGGAGACATGAAAGAACCCACATTAAAGAAATTGTGGGAGAAAGTAACAACTTAGTCTGGAATTTGTCCCATAGGCCTTTAGATCGGTATGAAATGGAAGTTTTGAATAAAGGGCTGTCTTTTATTCCAACTTCAAGTAGTAACATGATAGAGACTATTCTTGATGTCAAATTATTTGCACGTAATATACAGCTTAAAATGATGTTTAATTGTGAATCTTCTGATACACATCAGCAGGAACTTCATAAACCCAGTCTTTTTGTACCTAATTTACATCCACTTGTAGATGCTTTTTGTAAGATGGTGGAAGATGATGTTTATTCTTCTATCTTACCTCCTTCATCTCATATTAAGAAAGGCAATTTAACTTCAAAACAGAAGAAGGCCTTAAGTAACCTTAAGAGTGACCATAATATCTCAATTAGACCAGCAGACAAAGGAGGTCCAGTTGTTGTGTTAGATAGGGCAAATTATATTCACCTTATGCAAGAGATGTTAAGTGATAGTACTTTTTATAGACCTGTTACCATGCAAGTAGTCCAACAACATGTTAATAGTGTCTATAGGACCTTAGAAGATCTGAAATGTTGTGGTGCAATCACAAATGAGATGTATGAATTTTTGTGGGTAGAATACCCTCTATTACCGACTATTCAGGGACTACCAAAAGTCCACAATAATCCATTAAACCCACCTATAAGACCTACTGTAGCAGGAAGAGGGTGGGTTACAGAACATATTTCAGTCTATGTTGAAAAGTTATTAAGACCAGTGGTAGACATTAATCCTTTGATACTCAAGAGACTCTAAACAATTTTTATTGGATCTATACAAAGAAACCAAAGATTTACCAAATAATCTTACATATTTATTGGTTACAATGGACGGTAAGTCCCTATTTACCAACATTCCGAATAGCTTAAGGATAGAATACGTCCAACAATTTTTAACACAGAATACAGATTTCCTACCTTCCAAAGCAGATCTAATAGGTCTCATATTAGAAACTATATTAGAAAATAATATTTTCATTTTTGATGATAGAATATATCTGCAAAAAGATGGCGTAGCTATGGGCACTTCCTGTGCCAATAGCTACGCCAACTTAGTGATGGCGTGGTGGGAGAAACATAAGTTAATACCATCACCATGCTTTGAGAAGTCCATTTTATTCTACAGATGATTTGTAGATGATTTGTTTTTTTTATTTGGACTGGTGCTAAACAAGAACTGGATATATTTTTTGAACAAATGAATTCATTTACACATTTCTTAAAATTTACTGTAATTTCTTATTTTTCTAGTATAGCTTTTTTAGACGTCTATATAGAACATCTTAGTAGTGGATATCTCAATACAGGAGTTCATAGGAAATCATGTTTTAAAAATTCATTGTTACATAGAGAGAGCATGTACCCTAAGCATATTTTTAATAATATTATTAAGGGTCAAGCAATTCGGGCCTCCAGATTAAACCCTATACAATCTAATTTTAAATCAGAATTAGCAAGTTTACAAGACAGGCTAACATCGAGGAATTATAAAGCAGAAGAAATTAGCATGGGCTTCCAATGTACTGAGAATCTGAGAAAGAATAGAGCATGTCCCTACTTTTCTAATCAAGGAATGGAAATCTATAACACTGCCATTAATAGGACATCAGCAAATGCATCATTACAAAAAATTTCATTGTATTATACAAATGATTTTTATCAAATTAAGAATATATTAAGTAAACATTGGAATGTCCTTACAGTTGACCCTAACATTAAGAAAATAGTAGGTGAAAAACCACAATTTGTTTTTAAAAATAAAAAGAATCTACATAGACTTCTATGTTATAATAATACAAGACAATATAGTGTTGATAAAGTTTTTCTTGGTACTGTCCCTTGTCATAGTTGTAATTATTGTTCATATATAGTTTCTTCCAACATGTTTATACACCCAAATACGTTTAGAATGTTTACATTTAACATCAATGCTAATTGCAATTCTGAACACGTTGTATATCTAGCTATCTGTTCTTACTGTCCCTCCTTCTATGTAGGCAAAACTGATCGAAGGCTTAGGGACAGGATTCGAGAGCATTTTTATCAGATCCGTGTTCATTCAACAGTTAATGCCCTTTCTAAACATGTATTAGAGACGGATGTCACACACACTTTTCATTTTATGGTTATTCATGTTAATACCCATACTCTTAGAGGAGGAAATATTACGAACTATACAGAAAGCACTGAAGTTAATTGGATTATCAGATTGCAAGCCCATATTCCACCAGGGCTAAATGACAAAGTACCCTTAAAACCAGCACTTAGAAATAGGAGATTTCATTACAAATGATTTTTCGTTTTAATATATACATTATTCAGATACATCTGTTACTAAGAAATATATAATTATGTTTTTTATATGTATTTAAAACTGAATATAGCATTATTTATTATGCATTTGATTTTTATTTTTATTTCTTTCTATTGCTTTAAAGTCATTGTGACTTTTTAATTGACTATGATGTCATCTCTAATGAAGCTGTGAATTTGTATATAAGGAGCTTTACATTTAATGTGTTTGTTATGGTTTGACAAAGCTATTTTAGCGAAAGCGCTCACCTGTTTGCAAATAAACCTGTTTTTACCGAAAGGAATTCTAAGAAAATTGTTTTATCGCTTTTGGATATCTATTTGGTTTGAAAAGATATTTGTGACTAATTTTTAGTCTTTTGCTATATTTGTGGTCTGAATAGACTATCAACTGCTCATTTGAATACCCATTTCTGTGTTAATCCATTTGGCTTGAAGAAGTTTGGATATTACAGCTCGATGCCCATTCTGAGCATTTGTTACATGTTCTATGAATTAGAGTATGTTTTCTTCCTAAATATTTTTGACTTAAAGTGATTCCTAACTTTAATTAATGTCACATCCAAGTAATTCATCTCATTAGTTCCAATTTCATACGTAAATTTTAAGAAATCAGTAGAATTATTTATATATTGTATGAATTCATCCAATCTTTCTTTACTATCATGCCAAAATATAACTATATCATCTAAAAAACGCTTATATAAACTCCAACCCTCTCTATATATACTATTGTACATAAACTTCCTTTCCCAGGTGTTCAAAACCATATTGGCATATAAAGGGGGCGCACCTTGCCCCCATTGCAACCCCATTTAATTGATGAAAATATTCACCTTGAAAAAATATATAATTATATTTTAATACCAATTCCATCAGATTCAAACATATATTAGCTTAGTACTAACCTATGGCTATATATATATATATATTTCATTATCACTTAACTCTCCAAAAAATCTTTTTGCTTCTTCAAACCATTATAAACCTATATCGTGTGATATAGATCCCAATAAATCAACCACATCTATGGTTACAAAAAGCAGATGTTCTTGAAACATACTCTCCTTAACATTTCTTAAAAAATCCCAAGAATCTTTGAGATAGGATTCAAATCCTATTCAAATCATCAAATGTTTTAATTTCACATCTATATATCTAGCTGATGGTGAAATTGCTGAAACTTCAGCTGCCACTATAGGGCATAGTGGTGGATCTAAAAGATTTTTGTGAACTTTCGGTATACCGAAAATGGAAGGAACTCTAGGCTTATTATTATTATATAAACATTCAAACATCTCTTTCTCAATGAATCCTTCTAAAAATAAATCATATTAGGCTAAATATATTCTTCTATATCCTATAAAAATTTCATTTTTTTGAAATATTGTCATATTTCAATGTATCTTGTAAAATATTCAACATTTTAGCCTCATACAAAATGGAATTCATAAGTACTATGACCCCCCCCCCTTTATTGGGTTTCATCACTCTCAAATTAATATTCCCTTTTAACTGTTGAAGTAATTGTATTTCTGTAGAAGAAAGATTCGGTGCAAATCTATTTTTCTTTACACCCTGTCTTAATTCATTTTCTAAAAAAATTTCAAAATTCCTTAACTGTGTGTGTGTTGGAGGATTCCAAACACTTCTTTTCTTTAACAAATTGGATTGATTTTCACCATTTAATATATCTCCACAAATCAATTCCAAATTAATCTTCCTAACAAACATTTTTAAATCTATGACTAATCTACTAATATCACATTTTGTTCTTGGGACAAAATTTAGACCTTTAGAAAATAAACTAAAATAAGTATCATTAATGTCTAATTCTGTATAGTTAAAAATGTTAACATTTTTATAATCATTGCAAGTAACAACAATGTGTCCTATAGTGGTAGTATTTCATTTAAAATATGGTTGATTTAGTATATTTTTATATATGGTGTACAATATATATTTATATGTAAAACACTGGATCCAAATTATATCAAATTATATTTAGTTTATGATGTAAATTTCATTTTTATTTTTTAGATTTATATTTACAAGTGGCGTTTTTAACATATTCAAGAAACTGTAGAAGTTCAAGTGATATAAAATGAGGTTAGTGTGATGAATTAAACAGTAGGAATATATATTAATGAGTTGAACTCCAGATGTGATTGGATAATTCAAATGTTTGTGTAGGATATATAAAGGGTAATTTGTAATTATGGTGTTGTCTGATGAAGTCTGGATGTGTTGGACGAAAAACAAGGTGATTCTTTAAGCGTTTAATGTTTGTATTTGTTAATAATAAACAGTTGATTTTATTTACGCTCGCTGTCCGGTGTTTAGTTTTCCTCATACAGTGCGTTTGCTGGTTATTGGTTTTTGACATAGAAGGCAAAATACTAGTCCTCTCGCCTTTCTTTTCATATAATCAGTTCCTGGGTGGCCACGATGCAAGATCTTAATGTACTCTTGTTACAAGGATTTTGAAACAATCACCTGTGGAGCTTTCATGATGACACAATTGTCTGACAAAATCTCATCTCTGTATGGAAAATACTGGTTCACATCTATTGGTAAACAAGATTGCTTTGAAGGCCATCCTTGACTGATAAAGAGGTTGAGCTTCTGGAGAATTGGATCTGAAGCTGTGTGAGGTCTAAGCTCATCAAGATGTGTGGAAGAAAAATTTAAAAATCAGATTGATCATTCTCATGCTGTTCTGTGTTTTTTCTGGGTGATCGGGATAAAGTATCAGCAAGATAAAGAAGTTTGCCTTTTGTGCAAGCAAGACTGAAATTGTACTTTTGCAATCTGAGCATCATGTGTTGCAGTCTCATGGGAGCTGTGTGCATAGGCTTTCTCAAAATAGTGACTGGAGGTTGGTGGTCAGTTTCTATTTGGATAGGTTGGCCATAGATATAATCATGAAACTTTGAACATGCAAACACAACTGCCAAGAGTTCTTTCTCACTCTGGCCCTACTGCATCTCAGTTTGGGTTAGAGTTCTCGATGCATAGGCTACTGGTCTACCCTCTTGAAGAATGACTGCACCAAGACCAAACTTTGAAGCACCACAGGAAAGAGTAACTGGTTTGTGAACATCATAGTATTGCAAAGTACGTGGACTAGCAATTTTCTGTTTCAGGACATCAAATACTCTTTGGTGTTGTTCTGACCAGGACCAGGTTATATCTTTGCATGTCAGCTCCCTTAGCAGCACTGAAAGTTGACTCAGGACTGGAATGAACGTGCCTAAATAGTTGACCATGCCAAGAAAAACCCTGTAAGGCTTGGACATTGTTTGGAGCTGGCATCTCAAGAATAGCTGTTTGCTTGGAAGGGCCTGGTCATAAGCCTGAACTGGTACACAAATGACCCACATAAGTAACTTCTCATAGAATAAATTTACATTTCTGAGGAATCAGCTTAAGATTTACTTCACGAGCACATTCCAGAACTTTCTTGAGGTTTCTATCATGTTTGACTTCACCATTGCCTCCTACTAGAATATCATCTACTATAATAGCACACATGGACAGCCAGAAAAAATTTGTTCCATCACATGCAAAACGACTTCACTGGCAGAATTTATTCCAAATGGCATTCTCAGAAAGCTGTACTTTCTGAATGGTATACTGAATGTGGTTAGCAATGAAGATTTTCGATCAAGTAAAATTTGCCAAAATTAACTCTTTGCATCTAAGACTGAAAACAACAGCAGCATTAGGCATTAGGGCAGGAACGTCCTAGACTGTGCGCATAGGATGATGAGGTCTTTTTAGTGTTTTGTTCAAATCTTGTGGATCAATACATACTGTGATATCATCTGAGCTTTTCTTATGAGCTACTGCCATGGAATTTACCCATTCAGTTGGGCCTTCTACTGGACAAGTTACTCCTAGCTGCACCATCCTGTCTAGCTCGGCTTTGACTTTGTTCTGCATAGCTACTGAAACTTTCCGTCCTGGTCTGATATCTCGGCTGAACTCTGGGTCTAACGTCATGGAGTACACAACTGGGAGTTTGCCTAGTTTGTCTGCAAAAATATCAGCATACTCAGGAAAAATGTTTTGGGTGAAATTTGAGCTGTTCTCATTCAAGCTTAATTTGTGAACTTCTTTATTAAATGAAAGCAGACCCATATTCAAAGTCTCTCTGAGGCCTAATAATGACTGTACATGTCTCTTGACTATGTAAAATATCAAGTCACAGCTGTTCCCAGCAGAGTAACATGAAACCACTACTGAGCCTTCGGTCTGAATTTCTTCCCCACTATAAGCAACAAGCTTTGACAATTTGCCAAATCAAGTTGCTCTGCAGCTTTTACTCTAGTAAACATTTCTACTGACATAACATTGCACTTTGAACCAGTATCTACTTTGAGCTCTACATGTCTCCCTTTAATCGAAACAGTACAAAAGATTTCTTTCTTTGCTTATAAATCTACTGCACTGACTGTTTCACCAATCAATGACACATCCTCAACATAAAAAAAGTAGGGTTGCATCTTTCTAAACTGATTAACTTGCCTCTCTGAATGTTCTCTTTTAATAAAATAATGTGCCTTATTTGATTTACAAAACCTTTTGTAATTATTCCACCTTTTACAAGAATGGCACTACTTTCCAAAAGCTAAGCACTTTTCTCGTTTGGGCTTATGATTGCCACCACTATTATGACAGTTATAAGGCTGGCTACAGGTTTTGCTGAGTCACCCCTGTGCTTTGCTGCTTGTATCCGAGGCCTTACTGAAGCTTCTCTGGGTTTTGCTGCGGCTCAGGCTGTGACTGCTGCGCCCTTAGGCTTCTATCTTTTAACCTCATGCTGCATACTGTCTACATTAGCTTTGGAAGGCAATGAAAGCATGCTTTTTTCATTTGTACACATATTTGTGTGCTTCTCTGTGAGCTCGTATATCTGACAAATCTCAATGGCCTTGTTTAACGTTAAATCACTGTCTCGAAGCAAAATCTTTCTCACTGTGCCATTATTAATACCACACACAAGCCTGTCTTTTAGCAACTCATCATCAAATCTGCACGTTTAGCCTTATTTCTCAAGTTCGTTGCATATGCTGCAAATGTTTCATCAGGTTTTTTACCTCTAGTGTAAAATAAGTGTCTTTCAATTGTAATATTTGTTGGGCATTACACGTTTCTTTAAATTTACGTTTTAAGCACTCAGGGTCTTTCTGCATTTCAGCCGGTATCCCAATATGGCAGTTCTCCCCCTCCCCAGCAAACACAGTAGGTGCATATACAAATGAGCACTCTCTTTAAATGGCTTCTGAACCAGCAAAATTAAGCAGAATAAATGCCTCTGTATGTGTGTCTGTCAGAAAAAGCAGCCTGCATGAAAATATCACCCTCTTGCTCAAACACTCCAATTTTCTGCAATATTGTTATCAAACACAAGTGGTGTGGGTCTGTGAAATCCTTCTGCCATGCTAACAAGTTACAGTTTAACACAATGCAATCTTGGCTCTTGTAATTATGTACAAACATGCACACACACCAGGTACTAGTAATAATATTTGAATGCACAATAATCTCTTTGAAAGATTGTCCTTTGAGAATTATTCTTTGAAATGACTGTACTTTGCAAAATAATTGCACTGTAATACTGCACACACTTGCCAACACTTTATAAACTTCAGATATTTCGAATAGCTTTAATTAAAGCAAAAACGTAGTACATTGCGAAAACATACCATCGTTTTGCCTTTTTTATACATTTTATGTGATTCAGATATTGTTTCAAATGTTTTCGTAATTATTTTGAATATTTTTATCAATATGTCACAGTTTCGGAAATTTCGTTTAATTAGAAATTAGTTTTGAGTGTTCTGAGTGCTTCGCTTTATATTCGTTGTGAAAGAAATTATTTAAGTGAGTTTTAGTACCAGGAATTCGTTTCTCAATTGTTTGCGAGTTGTTTGAGCAGTAGGGATGATCCACTCCTGTATATTCCTCCATTTCAAACAGCGGGCCTCATGGTTTTGACTCTGGATCCCATTCTGACACTATGTCGCTCGTCTTGTATATCTGAATAAGATGATGAGGCTTGGGTGTTCGTTTAAGTAGCTTATTACATACAAACACATCGGGATGGATGGCAGGAACATTAAACTTAAATGAACTAACTGACTACTACATACATACATACATGCTCTCACTCTAGCTGCTCACTCAAAATGGCACTCTTGCTTGCACATGCTCAGTACTTATATGCACGTGCCCACTGACTGGAATGCTTCTTAAAGGTACATCACACACTCTGATCTACATTTACTGCTAGTCTAGTGGCAACTTCCACTACATGTAAGGACCATTTATTCATAATTTCAACTCCTTTTTAAAAGTGTGAGATTATCTATAGCAAGTAGAGTGTTCCAAAAAGCAGGAACAAACTTACAAAAAAAGAAGTTACATACTCACCATAACGCTCCATGTTTGTTGTCCTTGATCTCACCTTCCTTCTTGCTGGTTGGATCGGCTCCGACTCGGCCGCATTTTAAAGCTCGAGAGCTTCCGCTGGCTCAAGGCTAGACCCTATCCCAACATGCCTAGCGAGAGTTACCCAGATCTCGTTTGTGATAACCCATAACACTAGACTATAATACGCAAATATAGATCAACATGTTAAGGGGGAAAGAGGGTGGGATGCAAGAAGGAAGGCGAGATCAAGGACAACAAACATGGAACGTTAGGGTGAGTACATAACTTCTTTATGTTATGTTTTCCCTATCTCGCCTTCATTCTTGCTGGTTGGGACCACGTCCCCAGCACCTTCTTCTTGCATGGCTCAATGGAATAGACTCTTCAGGACCGTGGAACCAAAGGATGCCCTGTTCCGGGAGGCCACATCTAACTTGTAATGAGTGATGAAAGTATGGGGATTAACCCAAGTAGCTGCCGCATGAATTGAGTCTAAAGGTGGTCTGGCCTGAAAGGCAGTAGAGGTAGACAAAGCCGTAGTAGAGTGTCCTCAAATTTTTCCTGGCAGCTGCTTGCTCTGTGAATTATAGACATAAGTGATAGTGTCTGAAAGCCATTTTGATAAAGTTACTTTTGAGACTGAAGTTCCCTTTCTGTATTCTGAAAAGGATACAAACAATTGGTCGGATTTTCTGAAATCTTTTGTCTTCTGGAAGTAAAAATGTAACTGTCTATGAACATCCAGTTGGTGGAGTTTATATTCTGCCTTGTTGCCATGATTAGGAAAGAATACAGGTAGCTCTATTGATTGATTCACATTGAACTCTGAGCAAACTTTTGGTAGGAAGGAGGGGTTGGTTCTGACAGAAACCTTATCTTTGTGAAATATTAAGTAAGGGGGACGAATGGATAGAGCTTGTAATTCTGATACCCTCCTAGCTGAGGTAATGACAGTTAAGAAAATAGTTTTCCAAGTCAAGAATTTCAGAGAACAAGTGCAGTCCAGGGAGGTACGTCTCAGGTCATTCACACCAGCATGGACAATGACTGAGTCATATTTGTACTTGCCTTGGAGTGACCTGAGTGCTTGTGTTATGTGGCGGATCCTAGCGCCCGACAGGCTGCTCACCGTGACCCTCTCCTTGTTCAGCCTGGTGAGCGGGACGTCAGTGTGCCTGACGATAGAGTCACCTATTACAAGTGTATCAGGTGTGTTGTTTAGTCTTAAGGGCTGTGACTGTTTGGCACACACCTTCAGGAATGCATGGATCATGCGATCCCAAATAAAACCAAGACCCAATCCTCCAAAGGCAGATGTCCTGTCTGGTGGACCCCAGCCATAAACAAACTATACAATAGAAGAAGGAAGCTACTAAATGATAGAGCAAAATCCCAAAAAGGGAAGGCATCACTGATCAGTATTAGCAAAAAACTACGGGCACACATAAAATTGTCTAAGGCCAGCTTCGAGAGAAAAATTGCACAGGACACTAAGGATAATCACAAGGCTTTCTTTAGTTATGTTAGGAACCTGGGTGGTAATTCCCAGATATGCTCAGAATTAGTCCAAAATGACAAAAATACACGAACCCACAGACATTGCCAACATCCTAGCTGACAGGTTCAGCGCAAACTCCCCACCAAAAGGGCAAATATCTATCCCAGCAGAGTGCTGCCCCCCTGACATCTCAGATGCTCAGGTAAGAGCCGCCCTCTCCAAAGCAAAAAACACAGCATCAATGGGACCAGATGTTGTCCCGGGCTGCGCCCTACATGAACTCCAAGAAGAGCTAAACCCAAACATAAAACTACTGTTCAATCTCAGCCTTACTACAGGATATGTGCCCAAAGAGTGGCATACAGCAACAGTGGTCCCTCTCCATAAAGGTGGTGCCTCAACGGATCCTGGAAACTATCACCCCGTAAGCCTGACTAGCTTGGTCTGCAAAGCTATGGAAAGGATCATCATGGACCTCATAAATAAAGATATTGGGGACCTACAAACACTGGATCCTACCCAGTTCAGCTTTGTTAAGGGAAGATCCTGCCTCTTAAACCTGGTTGATTTCTTTGAAACAGTCACCAAGGCCATTGACGATGGGAAGGTGGTCCACACAGCCTACCTGGACCTCGCAAAAGCCTTCGATACAATACCCCACTCGGGCATTATAGATAAGCTCACCAGCTTAAATATAAACCCCTATGTCACTAGATGGATTGCAAACTGGCTCAAGGACAGAACCCACATGGTTAGAATTGCTGGAGCCATGTCAGACTGAAAACCAGTTACAAGTGGTGTCCCACAAGGCTCAGTCCAGGGACCTCTCTTGTTCGGTATATATTTCTCGGAGGTACAGGCCAACATGGAAGGACTGTGGCTGACCAAGTTCGCAGATGACTGCAAACTGGGCGCCATAATCGACTCTCCAGTCGACACAAGCATCCTCCAAAAGGGCCTCATAGAAACAGACAACTGGTGCCAGAGCCATGGCCTCAAGCTAAATGCCAAAAAGTGTATAGTCATCCCCTTTGGCAAAAACAAAGTGCCTACAAATTACCACATAGGTGGTAATCCATTAAGTACAGAAGAAGTAATTAGGGACCTGGGGACCCAAGTTGATAGCAATCTCTCATTTGACAACCACGTGGCCAAAGTGGTTAGAAAACATTTTATATAGCCCATCTAATCATGAAGGGATTCACATCTAGATCAGGGAGGTCATCGTGCCTCTTTACTCATCCCTCATCAGGCCCATAATTGAGTACAATGCCCTTTTGGGATGTACCTTACCAGACACCTGCAGCAACTGGAAAGACCCCAAAAGTACCTCACCAAGAGGATCAAAGGGCTCAAACAGATGCCATATGCTGCCCGGTTAAAGAAACTCCAGCTCTACTCAGTGGCATACCACCTGTTCAGAGGCGATCTGTGCCTGACGTATAAAGCCATGTCCAACCCGTAATTAATGGACATGCTGCACCTCAGAAAATCCAAATCCCATCGAGCTACGCGCTCGAGAGACTTGAACCTCAGCACTGAAATAAATAGGACATGCTGGAGGGACAAATTCATAACCCAGAGGCTCCCTTCACTCTGGAATAAAATCCCAGTCCAAGTTAGGCAGAGTCCCTCACTGACTCTCTTCAAGAGGAATCTTGATGAGTGGATGGGAGATCATAGGTTTACCCCGGGTATCACTTCTGTGTCACTGTTAGACAGAGGCACAGTATACTAACCTCGAAAAAGGGCATAGCAAAATAAATTTAAAATGGGTGGCGAAAGCCAAACACATTCTGGCTAGGCTTATAAATGCCCTAGGGCAGATAGCCTAGTATGAACCTATGAACCTATGAAAGGAGGGAGAATCAAGGCAGCTAAGACTAAGTTTAGAACCCAAGGAGGAGGTGGTTCTCTTATTGGGGGTCTCAAAAGGATAGTACCTTATAGGAAAACTTTCCATAACCTGTGGGACATAACACTGGAACCTATTTCTCCCACATGGAAATTGGAAATAGCAGCCAGTTGAACTCTGATAGTTTGGTTAAAGGTTTCAGCGAGAAATTCAAGGATCTTTGAAATAGGTGCAATAAAAGGGTCAATACTATTTTTGATTTGTGAGAGGAAATTAAAATATGTTGTACTGCTGGGGAGATGTCAGGAAGCCTGGCTAAGATGGGAAGTGGAGAAACCAAGCTGTCAGCTTGAGGGTCTATATGGAAGGATGGAGCGTACCCGACTGATGCACCAGGACATCTGGAACTAGGTCCAGGATCCAAGGCTCCTCCTGGACATAGGGCCATAGGAAGGGGAACCATATTTGATGAGGCCAGTAAAGGGCAATGAGGATTAGTTTGCAACCCAATGGTTTTGCTTTATGAAGAACCTTAGGTATTAGAGGGAACGGGGGAAAAACATAAAGAAGTCCCGGGGGCCAATTGTGAACAAGTGCATCCCTGAGTGACTGTCCCGGTGGGGGGACTAGGGAAAAATAGCTGCTGCATTTGGTATTGATGGAGGTGGCAAAAAGGTCACAGCAAGGCTGACCCACTTGCAAAAAATGTGTTTCGCAATTTCCTGCTTCAGGGACCACTCATGAAGCATCAGGATAGCCCTGCTGAGCTTGTCTGCTATCACACTGGATTTCCCCAGAATGTGTGTCGCAATCAGAAAGCATTGAGAAGACACTGCCCACTGCCATACTCTTAGAGCCTCTCAACACAAGGGGTAAAATCTGGTTCTGTCTTGCTTGTTGATGGACCATAACACTGACATGTTGTCTGTTTGAATTGTGATCGTCCCCGTAGGCAGAGAGCCCTGGAGTGCTTGCAACGCCAGAAGCACCACTCTCATCTCTAGGACGTTGATGTGCAAGTGGTACTCATGCTGTTGTCAAGTTCCTTGAAAAGTATGTCCCAGATAATGCCCCCCCCCCCTATCTGGGAAGCGTCTGTGGTCACTGTGGCTACTGGTTGAGGGAGGATGAACGGACTGCCTATCACCACCTGCGTAGACTGAAGCCACCATTTTAGATCCTTCTTGCAGGCCTCCGTAATGAGAATTTCATGTGACATGGGTAGATCTTGCATGGACCATTGAGCAAATAGCAGCCACTGTAATATCCTCATGTGAAAGCATGCCAAGGGAACTAGTATTATTGCTGCTGCCATTGAGCCCAGGACTTTGAGAACAAATCTTGCCTGAATCTTTTTTATCTCGATTAAGATTGAAACCTGATGTTGAATGGTTGATGGCCTCTCCTGAGGCAATTTTGCTATCATGTCTTTTGTATTTAAATCTGCCCCTATAAATGTAATATATTGACAGGGCAACAAGGCAGATTTTTCGTACTTTATAGTGATGCCTAGCTGTGAGCAGAGGTGAATTGTGGTGTCACTTGCCTCAGTTAGTCGATGCTCAGTGGTGGCAGTAAGAAGCCAGTCATCTAAATATGGAAACACCCGGAATCCTAGATGCCTCAGGTGAGCCATGATTACTGCCATGCATTTGGTGAACACCCTGAGGGCTGTGGTGAGACCAAAGGGCAGAGCCATGAACTGGTAGTGACTAGCCCCCAGCTGGAAACGTAGATATCTCATGGATCACCTGTCCATCTTGATATGGTAGTATGCATCCTGGAGATCGATGGAGCACATCCAATTGTCCTTTCCCAGAAAGGGAAGTATGGATTGCAGTGTCACCATCCAGAACTTTGTCTTCCTGACAGACTTGTTGAGTCTGCTGAGATCCAAAATGGGCCTCCAGTCCCCTGTTTTCTTTGGAACTAAAAAGAACCTTGAGTAAGTTCCGGATCTGAATTGTTCTGCGGGGACTTCTTGGATGACTCGTTTTTCTAGTAATCTTTAAACTTCTAGGGTTGCTTGTTCCCTTAGATTGGGTGGCACATCTGGGATGGATTTTTGTTTTCTGTGAAGAGGTGGCATGGAGAAAGGAATGCTGTATCCCCTGGATATTACCGACTGTACACTTGTGTCTTTTGTGATACTTTGCCAGGCTTCTGGGTACAGTGACAATCTGCCCCCAACTGCCTCCAGAGGTGGACAGGTGGGCCTCCTTTCAGGAGCACTGGAAGGGCCTACCAGAGAAGGTATCTCTGTCACTCTGACTCTGCGGAGCCCCCCTGACGCAAGGGCAGCATCTCCCATTATTGTTCCCCCCTCTGCCCCTGGGAGAAAAGTCACCACGTGCATCAGGCAAAGCACCCTGGGATTTCTGAAACCACATTTCCCTGCCTTTTTGCACTTTGGGATAAGGTCTAGTAGGTACAGAGAAATGTAATCCCATGGCAGAGAGAGTTTTGCCATCTTGCTCACACCTGGTGAGAGTCTCTTTTACCTTTGGCCCAAACAATGATGAGCTATCAAATGGGGCATTGGTAAAGGAGGACTTGAAGGGCTCTGCGAACTGACAAAGGCGCATCCTGGAATGTCTCTGTAAGGCGACTCCTGTGAATGCTGCCCTGCTCAATCCATTGGCTGTGTAGGACATAAGCCACATGGAGGAGTTAACTACAGAAGATAAGGTCGCAAGCTGGGAAGCAGCCCTGTCTGAAGCTCCCGCAGCTGTAGGATCCTGTAGGGTATCTCCTAGCTCTTTCAGGAGATCCCTCTGGAGAGGAGTAAAATGCGACAAATAATTCAGTGACCTAAGGGTAAAAGCCGCTGAAGAAAACATACACTTCCCATATCTGTCCATCGTACAGGACTCCTTGTTCAGCGGATGGACAGAAGAAGAAGTTTCTGCTAATTCTTTCTTTGTGGCTGCCACAACCACCATAGCATCAACTGGCATGCCCTTAGTCAGGAAATGTTTGTCTTCTAGTGCAGTTATAAACTTATTGGGCCTCCATGGAACTGGTTCCATAGATTCTGGGGAGCTCCACGCCTTTCAACTTACTACACCTAGCAGCAGGTCGAAGGGCAGAGACACCAAAGAGGTGGAGGGCTGGGAAATGACTGCATCCAGGTACACGGATGCGTCTTCAGAAGGGGAAAGGGATTTCCAGCCACCCCTCTGCTTGAGGATTTCCAGGATATCTGAAAAAGAGACATCCTCAGAGAGGGACCATGGGGACCCTTCTGAGTTCTCCAAATCCATGTCCGATGTCAGAGACTCAGGGGATTCCAAATGTTTCCTTTTACAAGTCCTCTTCCAAGGGACTTTCTCCGAGGGGTGCTCTGGTGAGGTTTCAGAAGGGGGGTCACCCGAAGAGGCATCCTGGGGCATTGGTTACCTATGCTTGGGGAGGAGGGGTGGTTCAGAGGTGGACACTGGCCTGGAAAGGGAAGGAGCAACTGGAGCTGAGGGTGGAGTGGTCTGAGAGGACAGCACACTCCTCATCACCTGAAAGGCACCACAGTCCCAGCCTGATAGAGTCTCTAGCTCCAAAGAGCCAGGAGATCTCCCCCTGAACCAAGGGTGATGGCTCTGAGGCCGATGTAGGTGCTGAACTCACCTGTGCAGAAGCTCCGAATGGGAGAGTAGGAACCAACAAGGGCTCCTCCCTGGAGCTGATGAGGGAGTGTCGACCTCCAGATCCCTTGAGAGAAGGTGGTATCGATGGGATCAGAGCTGATGTCGGACCTGAGAGACCCGGGGGTTTCAGATCAAATGGTTCCACCACGATGACCTCCATGTGCTCCGGCTCCGAACTCAGGTGAGTCAAAGGAGGAATTGACGATAAAGTAGGTTGGACAGTCAACACCACTTCTATATGGGCTGGGCTCAATAAAATTTTAGCCAAGGCAGGTGTCTTGAGTAGCCTGTTCACCACCCTCTCCACATCATCATCTGAAAGGCTCCTGGATGATTGAGAGGAATGGGTGGATGATCGGTGACTGCCCACCACAGACTGGAGACATGGGGACTGTGGTACGGAATGCACCAATTCCAAGGAGGGAGACCTGGTTCTTTTATGGCTCCTAGATGGTTCCAAGGACACTGATGGAACCAAAGAAGATAAAGCTTGCTGGACCCGACAGATTTTGGATCGGACGAACTTGAAGGTTTGTCTTTTCCCATCGATGGTTCCGAGGTCGGAGCCGACGAAGATGCCAACTTGGAGGGTTTGTCAGCTGTTCCTGCCCAATTCCCTTCCATCGATGCCTCAAAAGGCCCTTTCAATAACCCTCTCAAAATTATCTTATTCTTACACTCCTGCAGGACTCTACAGCTGAATCCATAACAAATGGAACAAGAGTCCTGCAGGTGAAAAGCTCCCAAACAGTATACACAGCTAGTATGTCCATCGGTTAGAGACATTTTTTGGGTGCAGGAATCGCACTTCTTAATCCATAAGGCTTGGATTCTTTCAAAGCTTCCTTAGACATATTTGCCAACAAAATACAACAAGGGACAATAACAAGACCTGCAGCTGATAGTAGCAAAAAGGGAACACTCAGCCAAAAAACAGACAGTGAAGAGCAAAGATGTTTTTTTTCCCCCATTAGGAAAGGGAGAGTAGCAGAAGAAGGAGAGTCTCTAAGTCAAACAACAACTCCTCCAACCAAGGAGATGCTTCCAACTCAAACAGCTAGCTCCTTAGACCAACAGTAAAGAAGGGGGATAAAGCAAAGCCCTCTAACGTAAATGGGCTGAAAGTAAAGAACGAATCCTCTAACTTAAATGGATACACTAGTTAGACAGAAGGGGAATAGTAGGCCTGAGAGGAAAAAAAAACGACAGCCTCAACAATAAACAGCAACTAAGAAGGTGGTAGATAAAGGGATAGACAAACACCAGATTCTACTGACCTACAGAGATAACTATGCTACTAAAAGACAATATTTTACATAAAATAAGCAGAAAAGACAGTACAATTTAGCCTGAGCCAGTTGCCAGCAATCCCGAAGATTCAAGCGGCAAACGAGATCTGGGAAACTCTCACTAGGCATGTTGGGATAAGGTCTAGCCTCGAGCCAGTGGAAGCTCTCGAGCTTTAAAATGAGGCCGAGTCGGAGCCGAGGATCGGCTCCGAACCCAACCAACCAGCAAGAATGAAGGCGAGATAGGGACAACATAACATCATTTTTTCACATATGACCAGTGAAAATTGGGGAAATTTTGGTTTCAATGAAGAGGAAATGAAAGTTATGTACTAGCCATAATACTGGATCCATGTTATGTTCTTAAGTTTGTCTCTACCTGTGGGTACTTCGGATCCAACAAGATCCAGTGCTGGCTTCACAAAGTTTTCAGTTTCAAAGCTTCTCCTCCTCTCACATTATGCTCTGCTTGCCCAGTTGTCCTCAGGTCAAGTTTGACCTGTCAAAATAAATATGAAACACAGAAAAAGATCTCTAAACAATAAATTTACAGAGGCCAGAGGGTCATAAATCAACCTCAGGCCAGTCTACAAGGTCTACTAGGAGCAAACAAGAATGACAATACTGATTGGGGAATAGAGTGAGTGGTGGGTGAGATGGACGGAAGAAGACAACAAGGATCTAACATTATGATACATACATAACTTTCTTATCCGATGTTGTCTTTTCTGTCTGCCTCAACCTGGACACTACAACCAATTTGCCAGAATATGTGTGTCTCAGGCCATAAAACTAGACGTTATCAGGAGAAAACATTATGCAACATGGTTGATCCAAATGAAGATCTAGATCAAGACTGAATTTCTAGCTTGAAATGGGACACAAAGTTATGACAGCTAGACTACATAACCACTGCACAAATCTCATCTAAGGAAGCATGGTTAAAAAAGGCAGTAGAAGCAGCAACTGCCTTAGTAGAATGAACTTTAGGTTTGGAAGGAAGAGACATGCCTTTCAAAGAGCAGACAAAGAAAATGCACCTTCTGGACAGAGTCACTTTAGATACCAGTTTCCAAAGTTTATCTTTAGAAAAGGACACAAACATCTGAACAGGTGTCCTGAGATGTTTGGTTCTATCCAAATAAAATCTTTGTGGCAGTGAACACCTAAGCTACAAAGCATGTACTCTCCTTTGTTACTGAAATTGGGAAAGAAATCTAAGATTCGAATAGACTGATTCAAATTAGACTCTGAAGCCACCTCGGGAAAAAAAGAAAAGAGGGATTGGGCCATAAGGCAACTCTATCTTTGTGGAATACTTCCAGTGGTACACACAGAGCTATCCGAGGAGGAGCACCTGATCTGTGATATATAGCAATAAGCAGCCTGTTAGTTTGCTTATTTTTAGTACTTATGGCTTATTCTAGAGATGTATAGCAATTGTATTGTATACTGCACACTTGTACTGTATTTCATAGCTATTGGCTCACTACTGGTTTTCTGCTGTGCTGTCATAAACATTTCTGTAGTGTTTTCTGCCTAAAATAGTTTAGGTCATAGCTGTAATATTCTCTATATTCCTGATTGCGTTTGTGATAAACATTTCTGTAGTGTGCTCTGCCTAAAACAGTTTAGGTAGTAGCTTTAATATTCTCCATATTCCTGACTGTGTTGTGGGCCTAGTTGTTGGTTAGAGGCTGTTTTCTGAGCTCATTGTTCAATCCATCTTAGTTAGCAAAGACCACCCCTCCCCCCCAGTTCAGTGAGAGTTTAGTGTTTATGGTCATTGTCTAGTTGGGTTGCCAGGTCTACTGCTTGGAGAAAGCATCTCATTGGTTCTTTTGAGCTTTTTTTAAAGTTGTTTCAGGTTTCAACTTTCTGTTACTTAAGAAGTTAACTTGAGTGTCTCAGCCATTACACACAGAACTATCCGAGGAGGAGCACCTGATCTGCAATAAGTAGCCTGTTTTTTTTGCTTATTTTTAGTATTTATTGCATATTCTAGATATTTATAGCAATTTTATTGTATACTGCATACTTGTACTGTATTTCATAGCTATTGGCTCACTGCTGGTTTTCTGCTGCATTGTGATAAACATTTCTGTAGTGTTTTCTGCCTAAAATAGCTTCCCAGCCTTCCTCCCTATTGGCATCTTGTCTTTATACCTGCTGGCCTTGCAGTTGCCCGCCCCTACTCTAAATTTGATCTTGGACACTCCTCCCAGTCTAGTGTCATTAGCTCATTCTACCTAACACAGAGAGAACATCTGAGAAGGCAAACCCACTTAGTTTCTTTCCTTCTGTTCCTCCTTTCTCCCTTTCTAAAGAAAAAAAAATTGCCTGAATCTCCTTGTGTTCTGACTGTGCTTCTCAAACATTTTGGAAATATAAAGTATATTTTAGTGAATTTATTAAAACTGTATTTGCCTTAATGTTGCCACAACTCAAGTGCTCTAGGTTGCACTGCATCTGAATTGTTTTAGTGTTGTTTTAGCTGCTTTTCTATATATATAGACTTTTTATGTAGACTAGGTACTTATTCTACTGTATTACTGCCTCTTAAATATTTTTTCAGTTGTGCACTTGCCTTGCTTCATTTAAAAAGTTTTTAATTGCTAATTTTATAGAGTTTTAATTGCATTTACTGTTTAGGGCTACACACTCAAGTGCGTTAGCCTTTTCTGTGTTTATTCCTGTATTATTGCATTGTTTAGCCTGTTTTAACCAAAAAAAAAAAAAAAAAAGCAAAAAATACTATCTTGTTTGCTCGTTTCCCACCTTTCCTAGCTAGTATAGTCCAAATCCCAAGCTTTGCTGGTTTCAGGACTTTATTTTCTGTGTTCAGAGCTATCCAGACCTTGCTGTGGTATAGGGAAGTCCTACTGCTTACCAGTGGGAGTGGTGAGCATTGTACTGCCAATCTAACACTAGAGTGGTTTCCAGCTCTGAAACTGTAATTTTATTAGCCATTTTGGGCCGATTTCTATCCCTTTCTACTTTCTGGCTTAAAAACACGTGTGTTTGTGCGTTTTTCACATTGTGCAGCACCGCGGGGCTATGGTTAAACTATTCCAGGTGTCAGAAAGTCTGATCTTTAAAATTTCCCTTAGAACTAGCTGGTTTCTCAATAGTAGCTCTAAAATCTGAACCCCTGTGGCTAGCATTTGCTCTAGAACCTGCTGGAAAGCACTAGGAAGCCTTAAACTGATACAAGCACTCAACTCTCCTTGTTAATAAGGAGAAATTAATCGTAGGCACTAAACAGCCTATAATTGCAAAGTACCTTACAAAGGTAAGGGAAAAAGTACAGTTGTGTACACTTACCATAAATGTAGATGTTCGAGTGTATTCACTGTTGCAGTCATTGCATTTGGGTTATCTGCTTGCAGGTAGCCCTCAGTCGGCCTGATTAACAAAGTCTTGGGTCTTGTATCAGTTGCTGTCCCTTCTTCCATGACGTCAGGTCGTCAGGGGTATAAAACATGCAGCCGATGCCATTACATCAGTTTTTCTTGCCCCAGATGTCAGGTACCCCCCTAATGGGAAGCAATTAAATATAAAAGTACAATGATATACCTCCAGCAAAAAAAGCAAATACACCAAAAAGGCTTTTAAGCATAGTAAAGAAAAGTAAAGGTAAAGCCAAAAGAAGTTAGGGGGCTGGAGGGAGGGTAACCAGGACTGCAACAGCGAATACACTCGAACATCTCCATTTATGGTAAGTGTACACAACTGTGCTATGTTCTTCATGTTTCACTGCTGCAGTCATTACATTTGGGTAGATTCCCAAAGCTATGGTTGGGAGGAGGAATTTAGATAGCATTAGGGCCAGCTATAAGGCCCTGCAAGACTGCAGTGGCAAAGCCAGCTCTGGATTTAGAGAAAATTGGCAAATGATAATGCTTGGTGAAAGTATGTACAGAACTCCATGTAGCAGTTTCTAGGATGTCCCTCTGAGAAAGGCTGTAGAGGTAGATGCAGCCCTGGTGGAGTCAGGTCTGATCCCCTGGGGGATAGGTCTTCCATGGTGCTTATAGCAGAAATGAATGCAATGGCTTATCCATTTAGAAATGGTTTGCTTTGAAATAGCCTTCCCCTCTGCCCCTGCAGAAAATGCCATCAGCAGTTGTTCAGATTTCCTTTGAGGTTTAGTCCTGTCCAAGTAGAATTTAAGTTGTCTGTGCACATCTAAGGAATGCAGTATCCATTCCCCTTTATTCTGTGAATTGGGAAAGAAGGTTGTCAAATGAATGGACTGATTAAGAGCCACACTGGATACCACCTTGGGCATGAAGGTTGGATTGGTTCTGAGGGACACCCTGTCCGCATGAAAGATGATGAAAGGCTCCACTGCCATAAGGGCCTGTAATTCAGATACCCTTCTAGCTGAAGTGATTGCTAAAAGGAAAGCTGTTTTCCAAGAAAGAAATTTTAAGTCTGCAGTAGCAGCTGGCTCGAAAGGAGGTAGAGTGAGTTTCTCCAAGACAAAGTTAAGGTCCCAGGCTGGGGTTGGAGCTCTCCTGGGTGGTCTCAAATTTGTGGCCCCTCTGAGGAACTGCTTGAGCAGTGGATGAGAGAAGAGGGGAGGTTCTGTGTTATAATGAGCTGAAATGGCTGAGGCGTGGATTTTAATGGAGGAAAAAGACAGGCCCTTGTGAAGCATCTCAATTAAGTATTGTAAAATCTAAGGTAAATTGGGCGCTGCTGTGCTCATCCCTAGAATCTTTTCCATTTTTCAGCATAAGATATTCTAGTACTAGGCCCCCTTGCCTCTAAAATGATATCCATCACAGGTTTACTGAGGGAGGGTAAAGGAGAGATTATGTACTTAGCCAGGCTGCAAGGTTCAGTGTTAGAAGCTGGGGGTGCAGAATCTGGTTCTCCTGTTGAGACAACAGGGAGGGAGTCTGAGGCAGGTGCCATGGGGATAATCGTGACACACTGCGCAGAAGGCCAGTCTGGAGCAATCAAAATCATCCTTGGTTTGTCCTGTTTGATTTTTAGTAGTTCTTTGGAGAGCAGAGGCAGAGGGGGGAAGGCATAGACTGATAGGTTTTTCCAGCTGAAGGACAGAGCATACACTATCCAGGCTTGTTTGTGGGGAGTCCTTGTGCAAAATTTGTCCAATTGGTAGTTCTGGGGTCTATATCTGGGCTCCCCCATTTGCTTGCCAACATGTTGAAAATCCTTGGTTCCAGTTTCCACTCGTGTGGGTCCATGAAGTTTCTGCTTAGTCCATCTGCCAGTGTATTTAATTTTCCTGGCAGGAATTGAGCTTGTAGGTGCACTTGGTAGCACAAGGCTGTGTTCCACAATGCCATGGCTAGTCTGCAGAGGAGGTAAGAATGTGTACACCCCTGCTTGTTCATGTACCACATAACAGTAGTATTGTCCGTCTTTACCATTAGTTGTCCTGGAAGAATATGGTCCTTGAAGGCTGTCAGAGCATTCTGTACAGCTAACATTTCTTCTTGATTGATATGCAGGTGCATTTGACTTGGGTTCCATTTGCCCTGAATGCACTTCCCTGCCAGGTGAGCCCCCCACGCATAGTCTGATGCATCTGTTGTTAGGGTTTGGGTGGCAGGGGGTGATGTGAAAGGTAGTCCCTTGTTTTGGCGGCAGGCCTCTGCCCACCAAAGGAACTATAGGCGTAGGCAAGGTATGATAGGAATCATTGTTTCTAGATCCTGAGAATGTTGACACCATAGGCTTTTTAGATACCACTGTAGTTTCCTCATATGCAGTCTTGCATATGGAATTAGAAGAATGCAGGAGGCCATAAACCCCAAGGCTTGCAATATTTGTCTTGCAGATAGCAGGGTTTTTGTGGCCACTTGTTTGAAGTAGGTTGTCAAATTAATTTGTTTCTCTGGCGTGAGGTAAGCCATCTGGGAAGTTGTATTCAAACTTGCTCCCAAGAATATAATTTGTTGACAGGGTACCAGGTGTGATTTATTTTCATTTTTGGTGTACCCCAACAAGTTAGAACCCTTTGTACAAAAGCCAGATGATTCAAAAGTATGTCCTGGCTTTCTGCCTGAATTAGACAATCGTCCAGGTATGGGTATATTTGAATATTTCTTTGCCTGCAAAATGCAATAACTGGAGCTAGGCACTTTGTGAATACCCTGGGCACAGTAGATAAGCCAAAGGGCAGTGCAGAGAACTGATAGTGCATGTAGCCTGCTTTGAAGTGTAGGTATCTTCTGCAAGATTCTCTGATTGGGATGTGCAGATATGCTTCTTTTAAATCTAGTGTTGCCAACCAGGCATCTTTGCCTAGCATAGGAAGTAATTGGTGAAGAGTCAGAATCTTGAATTTTGGAATCTCCAAAATGTGTTTAGAGTAGACAGGTCCAGGATAGGAGGCCATGAATTGCCTTTTCGGGGTACCAGGAAAAGTCTCAAGTAGAAACCTTGTCCCTTTTCCTCTTCTGGTACCAGTTGAATAGCCCCCATGCTTAAGAGAGAAAGTACTTGTTGTTGGGCCTCTGCCCACTGATTTGGGTGTAGGTCCGGCCACCTGCTTGGTGTTGGCAATGTGTGGAAGTGAAATCTGTATCCCTGGGACACTATATTTAAAAAACATTTGTCCTGGGTAATGAGTTCCCAATTCTTTGCATGAATAGCAATCTTTCCCCCCAAAGGGGCAGTCAGTTGATAAGTGCTTGGAAATTTTAAAAGGAAGTCATTGAGACAGTTTACCATGGGGGGGGGGGGTCTTATTATTCCCAGATTTGGAATTGGAGTCCCCCCACTGCTTAGTTCTGTGTGTCCCCTTGGACTGAAACCTGGAGTTTTTGCTGTGTCTGGATTTGGCTTGAGAAGACCTGGAAGGGGCTGGAAAGGACCAATTCTTAGAGGGCCAGTGCCTACTAAATCTAGGAGGCTGAACTTTTAAAAAATGTTTAACAGTTTGCATAGATTTAGCTTTATCTTCCATATTTTTAAGAACTTCCTCAGCCTTGTTGCCAAACAGGCAGTCCTGATTTAAAGGAGCATCCAACAATTTAGCTTTAACATGATCAGGCAAAGATTGCTCCTTAAGCCAAGCATGCCTTCTGAGCACAGACCCAGTAACAGCAGCCCTGCAAGAGGCCTCTAATGAATCAAAACCACATTGCAAAGTATGTTTTCCAACTTATTCAGCAGAATGCATTAAATCCTGTAATTCTTTATTTTCCACACAGTCAGGAATCAACATCATTTTCCATTTAAGCAGTCCAATAACATGTTGCTGATACTTTAACATATGAGACTGGCAGTTTAAAGCCCTAATGGCCAAGGATGCAGAAGTGTAAACCTTCTTACCCCATCTATCCAGTGCCCTGGAGTCTCAATCAGAAGGGGTAGGATTTTAAGCAGTAGACGCCTTAATGCCCTTGGGCCCCTGTGAAACAGTCTCTGGATCTATTATAGCATTTTTAAAAAGGAACTTGTGGGACTAAGGAACCGTGTAGTATCTGTCAAGTTTTCTCGGAGCAGGAGGCAGGGAATCAGGGGCCAAACTAGATTCTGAAAAAGCATAATCAACAATGTCTAGTACATGCGGAATATCTAAAGGCCTATGCTGAGGTAGGAGAAGAAAAACCCTAAGCCTCTTTTCTGAATCAGAAAAATCATGGCTTTCACAGTGGAAATGCTCCCTTAGAGTATGCAAGGTTTCCCCAAAAGAAAAATCCTCAGGAGGGGAAGAAGAGGGAATGGAGTCCTCTACATCAGAATCTTCATAAGTAGATAAGGGCAAATCCAGATCATCAGCAGAATCAGAAAAAAACAGAATCCTGATCAGAAGATTCATAATCAACTTCAGCCCTAGGCCTCTTAGAAGGGGGGGGTTGGCTACCCCTGATTAGAGTGATTATATCTTCAGCCATTCTTATCATTTGTTTTTTAGGCTTAGAGGCCTGAGCATGTGGCCTGGGTGTCATTTTTTTAGGCATGGATAGAGATTTAGGCCTAAGTAAAGAAGGAGGCGTCGGTTTAATATGCAAGCCCATAGGCCTGAGTACACCCACAGAAGCCAGTGCCTGCACAGCGACTCCGGACCCATCCAAGGTAGAGACATCCGCGAGTTCCATAGTTGAAGCATCTCGCGGCATACCGGACTCCGAATAGGTCTTAGTAGAGGACTGCGAATCAGAAGCAGCGGTTATCAGGGGCTGCAAAAGCTTCTCACTGAGTACCGGCAAACTGGTGACTGGCTTAGGAAAAGCATCGTCGACATTTATGGACCTCAGTGGCCTGTCTCTGTCTTTATCTTTGCGTTTTCTTGGAATCCTGGTAGTCGGAAGGCTAACCGGTGACATGTCTGGATAATTAAACTGAGAACCGAAATATTTAGAGGCGAAAATATACCAACAACAGATACTGCGCTGATTAAATAAAGCACAAAACCGGCAGCAAGGTGCGTCATGGTCAGGGCCTAGGCAAGGAATACAGTACGAATTAAAATCTTTATGAGGTATTTGCTTTCCACAAGTAATGCAATTATTAACTTTTACTGACATCGGTGAGGAGCAAGAAAAAGTTTCTCCAATGGGGTACTTAGCTTTAGTTGAAGACTTCGGTTCTGAAACTCGAAAATGAACATTTCAGGAGTCAGCCGACCAGCACTTGCGAACTGCTTCTGCTTCGGGCACCATACTGCAAGAAAGACTGATGTAATGGCGTCGGCTGCATGTTTTATACTCCTGACGACCTGATGTCATGGAAGAAGGGATAGCAACCGATGCAGGACCCAAGACTTTGTTAATCAGGCCGACTGAGGGCTACCTGCAAGCAGATAACCCAAATGTAATGACTGCAACAGTGAAACATGAAGAACATCCGCTGTTGTACTTTACAAAGAAAGCACCTAAACAGGCATGTCCAAGGGTCAGCTTCCAGTGATTTCTCCTGTCCACCTGGTGAATATGGGCATACTGAGGCAATGCAGCAACTGCCTCATGTATACAGACAACCCTCTCCTCCTACCACCCAACACTACAACCTGTGAGAGATGCACTTACATAGCCAAACTGGAAGCAAAGCTCTTTCCAGCCAATATTGTGCTAGACAGTCAAGAGGAGAAGGTTAACACCTGCACTACACCTCAAGCAACACACAGCCCTTCAAAACCCACACCATCAATGCAGACACATAGTAACATGAAACTCACATATGCGGAGACCCTTAACATTAACCTGCCCAAACAACAAGGACCTCCAAAGCTGAAATGCAAACAAACACCAGTCACAACTAAAGTGACACATAGCTCACAACAACAGTGTGCCACTCAACAACAGCCCCTAAGGCAAGACAACATACCCAACCCTTTGGTCATAGGTGACTCTATAGTCAGGCACACTGATGTCCCACTCACCAGGCTGAACAAGGAGAAAATTACAGTCAGCTGCATGTCGGGTGGGAGGATCCGCCACATAATGCATGCACTCAAGTCACTCCACAAGTACAAATACGACTCTGTAATTGTCCATGTTGGAGTGAATGACTTGAGACGTACCTCCTTGGACTACATGAAAAGAGCCATGGAAGAGCTCTCGGATCATGTGGCCCAGGCAGGTATGACCCTAGCCCTGAGTAGCATCCTGCTTTCACCCAGAAGGATACCACATTATAAGGACAAAATGACTGACTTCAACAATTGGCCAAGCTTCTGGTGTCATTCTAACGGGATCCAGTATCTGTCTGCCTGGCACGACATAATCGACAAACCACAATGCTTTGCCAGAGATTCAGGTTACTGGCTAAAGCTCTTGCCACCCATATACTGCCTTTTTTAGGCAAAGTTCAAAGGACAAAACCACCACCGTAAAAGATACAAGGATGCAAAATCTGAAGGTAATGCTAGAAGTCTAAACCTCAAAATGCACTCTCTCGAGGCACTCCTAAAAATGGAGAACATCGATATTTGTGCAGTAACTGAGACGTGGTTCAAGGCTCCAGACAGCACCCCTGCAATACCAGGCTACAACTCTTACCACACTTTTCGGCCACCAAACCAAGACCGAAACACTAAAGGTGGAGGAGTGTCCATATTCACCAAGGATATTCACACCTCCAGGCTAGTTGCCCAACACAATGCATCTGAAATTCTCCAGGTACAACTAACACTAGGTAAGACTATAATCCAAATTGTAGCTTGCTACAGATCCCCCACAATGCCCCAAGATTCTCACTACACCTTTCTAAACATACTGGAAAATATTAAGATGCAACCAAACACCCCAATACTGGGTGATTTCAACTACCTTGCCATTAACTGGGAAAACTACTTGGGTACCAGCACCTTTTCCCAGTGGTTCTTGGAATTCATAAATTCCAACACCCTGGATCAACTAATCCATTATCCCACCAGGGGCTCCAATATCCCAAACCTGGTCATTACCAACATGGGAGATAGATGCTCCACACCAGTGGTCACCCCCTCATTGGCCAGGTCTGACCATAAGCTAATCACCCTTGACATCCACATCCCACCCCTACCCCCCCAAGTAAGAAAACCTCTGTAAAAAACTTCTCCAAACCCAACTTCATGCTACTCAAGTCAGAAGTGACAAACTTCATGACACCTATGCAGACGGGAGCTGAAAGTTCGATTGCTGAATCCTACACTAAGGCACTGTACGAGCACATCCACTCGTGCATGAATTGTGCCATCCCAAATAGAATCAAGATGCTCTCCTCCAAAAAAAGGAAGCCAATCTGGTGGTCCCCTGCCATAAACAAACTATACAACGAAAGGAAGAAACTGCTGCAGAAAATCCCAGGATGCAAAAAACTCCCTTACCAGCCTCAGTAAGAAGCTGAGATCCCTCATAAAATCCTCCAATGCTAGTTACGAAAATAAAATTGCCAAATTGCCTGATCATCACCAACATGGGGACTCTATGCTCCAGACCAGAAGTGTATCCCTCACTGGTAAGATCAGACCATAAACTAATCTCACTGGATAGATCAGACCATAAACTAATCTCACTGGATATTCACATCCCGACCCCACCCCCTGCCCAGAAAACCACAGTGAAAAACTTCTCTAAAGCAAATTTCACACTCCTCAAAACCGAGGTGGAATCCTTCAAAGCCCCCGGGCCTGTGGAAAATACAGCCCAGACCGCAGAATCCTTTATAAACGCATTCTATGAACACCTTCAGGAATGCATGGATCATGCGATCCCAAATAAAACCAAGACCCAATCCTCCAAAGGCAGACGTCCTGTCTGGTGGACCCCAGCCATAAACAAACTATACAATAGAAGGAGGAAGCTACTAAATGATAGAGCAAAATCCCAAAAAGGGAAGGCATCACTGATCAGTATTAGCAAAAAAACTACGGGCACTCATAAAATTGTCTAAGGCCAGCTTCGAGAGAAAAATTGCACAGGACACTAAGGATAATCACAAGGCTTTCTTTAGTTATGTTAGGAACCTGGGTGGTAATTCCCAGATATGCTCAGAATTAGTCCAAAATGACAAAAAATACACTGAACCCACAGACATTGACAACATCCTAGCTGACAGGTTCAGCGCAAACTTCTCCCCCCCCACCAAAAGGGCAAATATCTATCCCAGCAGAGTGCTGCCCCCCTGACATCTCAGATGCTCAGGTAAGAGCCGCCCTCTCCAAAGCAAAAAACACAGCATCAATGGGACCAGACGGTGTCCCGGGCTGCGTCCTACATGAACTCCAAGAAGAGCTAAACCCAAACATAAAACTACTGTTCAATCTCAGCCTTACTACAGGATATGTGCCCAAAGAGTGGCGTACAGCAACAGTGGTCCCTCTCCATAAAGGTGGTGCCTCAACGGTTCCTGGAAACTATCGCCCCATAAGCCTGACTAGCTAGGTCTGCAAAGCTATGGAAAGGATCATCATGGACCTCATAAATAAAGATATTGGGGACCTACAGACACTGGATCCTACCCAGTTTGGCTTTGTTAAGAGCAGATCCTGCCTCTTAAACCTGGTTGATTTCTTTGAAACAGTCACAAAGGCCATTGACGAGGGGAAGGTGGTCCACACAGCCTACCTGGACCTCGCAAAAGCCTTCGATACAATACCCCACTCGGGCATTATAGATAAGCTCACCAGCTTAAATATAAACCCCTATGTCACTAGATGGATTGCAAACTGGCTCAAGGACAAAACCCACATGGTTAGAATTGCTGGAGCCATGTCAGACTCCAAACCAGTTACAAGTGGTGTCCCACAAGGCTCAGTCCTGGGACCGCTCTTGTTCGGTATATATTTCTCGGAGGTACAGGCCAACACGGAAGGACTGTGGCTGACCAAGTTCGCAGATGACTGCAAACTGGGCGCCATAATCGACTCTCCAGCCGACACAAGCATCCTCCAAAAGGGCCTCATAGAAACAGACAACTGGTGCCAGAGCCATGGCCTCAAGCTAAATGCCAAAAAGTGTATAGTCATCCCCTTTGGCAAAAACAAAGTGCCCACAAATTACCACATAGGTGGTAATCCATTTAGTACAGAAGAAGTAATTAGGGACCTGGGGACCCAAGCTGATAGCAATCTCTCATTTGACAATCACGTGGCCAAAGTGGTTAGAAAAACGTTTTATATAGCCCACCTAATCATGAAGGGATTCACATCTAGATCAGGGGAGGTCATCGTGAACTCTTTACTCATCCCTCATCAGCCCCATAATTGAGTACAATGCCCCTTTTGGGATGTACCTTACCAGACACCTGCAGCAACTGGAAAGACCCCAAAAGTACCTCAACAAGAGGATCAAAGGGCTCAAACAGATGCCATATGCTGCCCAGTTAAAGAAACTCCAGCTCTACTCAGTGGCATACCGCCTGTTCAGAGGCGATCTGTGCCTGATGTATAAAGCCATGTCCAACCCGGAATTAATGGACATGCTGCCCCTCAGAAAATCCAAATCCCATCAACGCGCTCGAGAGACTTGAACCTCAGCACTGAAATAAATAGGACATGCTGGAGGGACAGATTCATAACCCAGAGGCTCCCTTCACTCTGGAATAAAATCCCAGTCCAGGTTAGGCAGAGTCCCTCATTGACTCTCTTCAAGAGGAATCTTGATGAGTGGATGGGAGATCGTAGGTTTACCCCGGGTATCACTTCTGTGTCACTGTTAGACAGAGGCACAGTATACTAACCTCGAAAAAGGGCATAGCAAAATAAATTTAAAATGGGTGGCAAAAGCCAAACACATTCTGGCTAGGCTTATAAATGCCCTAGGCAGATAGCCTAGTATGAACCTATGAACCTATGAACCTAAATATTCCAAAGACAACCACAAGGTATTCTATAGTTACATCAAGAATCTAAATGGCAATGCTCAGATCTGCTCTGAGCTACAACAGAATGGCATTAAATATACTGATCCCAAGGATATTGCCAATATCCTAGCAGATCGATTTAGTGCCAACTTCACCCCCTCTAACCCCCTAAATGGCCTATCTCAATACCAAAAGATTGCCAAATTCCTGTAATCACAGCCACACAGGTACAAACCGCACTCTCCAAAGCTAAGAATACAGCATCCATAGGACCAGATGACATCCCGGGCTGTGTACTACATGAACTACAAAATGAACTGGCACCTCACCTCAGTGTCATGTTTAATCATAGCTTCACCTCAAGCTTCGTGCCCACTGAGTGGCACACAGCTACATTATCCCACTCCACAAGGGGGATCCACCTTGGATCCCGGGAACGACTGTCCCATAAGTCTGAAGCTATTAAAAATAAAAAAGCTACAGCTAGAAGTTAATTACTTCGAGGAATGCTGCAGGCTAAGTATAGTCCCCAAGGGGCTAAGACATTTTACTTACCCAACTGGACTGGTGGCAAATTCGGTCTTTCATTTAGAATTAAACAAGCTCTTTAACGAACAAGGGCTTGCACTTATGGAGTGCATTATTAAGCACTACAGACTGCAAATTGTTGAACTTTCCAGGGAAGTGGAAGAAATTAATGGTTCCATTATCAACCATAAAGACTTTCCTAGATATAGATTCGACTACGACAGAATGTTTACATCTATTGAGCAACATTTAACTAAGCTAAAAGCCACTAAAATTAAGAAAATCAGCAGAGACAGGCTCGCATATGACAATGGAAAAGCATTCCCAAATCCACCGGGATCACAGACTGCTCTTGCAGACACTAAAACAAATGGCCCAGAAACACTGGACTCATTTATTAACGACCAGGACAATAGCCTTGACTGTGACACATACAACTCCACGAATAGACAAAATAGGAACAACAATACTTGGGCTGGTAGGTTAAGAAATGGACGACAAGTTAACTACAACCGAGGACAACAGGGCGACCAACTTGTATATGATGTAGCCAAAGATCAGTACCAAGATAACTCGAACCTGGGGGCGATACCCAAAAGACATTTTGCTAATAACTACAACTCTAATAACCAACAAAACCAACAACAAAAAAACAAATATGGTCCATTCACCAAACCAAAGAGATAGACCAAGGAGTGAATAAACCTGCAGTTATTAAGAACAAGGCAGGGGATTTTTTGGTCTATAATTTTTCATGTGTGGACATTGAACCTTCTTTGGTAGAACTGTTTTCTAGGGGACTTACTTTTGTCCCTAGTAACCGAATGGACTTAGTACAATCTATTAAGGACCTTACATTGTTTGTAAGGAAACTTAACCTTAGTATACTGTTGGGTGACTCACCAGTCTTACAAGAGCCCCTTAAAGTAGTTAGTGAATATAATCCCGTATTACATCCAACTCTGTCTACTTTTGAACAAATAATGGAACTTGACTTGCGTAGTATACATAATAGCTCATATAATGGTATTTACAAGAAATCAAAACCATTTAAGAACATAAGTGAAGATGAAAAATCAGCTCTGTCCACATTTAAAACACTTAACATCAGAGCCATTAAACCTGATAAAGGTGGAGGGCTGACTTTATTTGATAATTATGACTATGTGGACAGAGTAGAAAAAATACTAGCAAATGACACATATAAAGAAGTATCTATTAATGAGGTTAACACTGCCTACAGAATGATTAGAGGATATTATAGTGACCTGTTTATGGATGGATATATCGATATACATAGTTATCAGTATATTACTATTAACTGGCCAAAAATCCCTGTTATGTTTGCAACACCAAAAATACATAAAAACATCTTAGACCCACCGTTTAGACCATTAATAGACGGACGAAATTCAATCACATACGGATCAGCTAAATTAGTGGACAACATTCTCAAAAAATACTTAGTAACTGAAGTCCAAGTATGCAGTATGCAAAGACTCATGGTCTTTTTTGAAGAACCTTGACAACATCAAATACAGAGAAGACCATAATTTTGTCACCATTGACGTTATTGACTTATACACGTCAATTCCTCATTTGGAAGCTATAGAATGGGTTAATCTTTTCTTAATTAAAAAAGGAGCTCCAGCTAATGAAATCTTTGCAGTAACCACTTTACTTGACATAATTTTGACAAGTAACTTTTTTACATTCAACGATAAACTATACTTGCAAAAATGTGGTGTTGCAATGGGTTCCCCCTGTGGGGCCAGTTTAGCAAACACAGTTATGGCTTATTGGGAAGACCAATACATATTTAAAAATACTGAATGGGCACCCTACATTATGTACTATACCCGCTTCCTCGACGATATCTTCATTTTATTTGGAGGAGATACTAGTATAGCAGTTAAATTTTTACACTACCTTAATAACACTACGGAATTTTTTAAATTCACATCCAATTTTCAACATCACTCTATAGACTATTTGGATGTGAACTTATCCAAAGACTACGTCAATAAGCAATATTTTTCTAAGATACACAGGAAAACAACTTTTTGCAACTCGTACCTCCATTATACTAGCCTTCACCCGACTAGTCAAAAGAAAGCCATTGTGAAAGGTCAGCTAATTCGAGCAGCTCGTATGATTACTTATATTAGTGACTTCGAGCTTGAATGCGACCTTCTTACAAACTTCTTTTGTGAAAGAGGTTACCCTTGTGACTTTATAGATGAGATAGTCCAGGAAGTGAGGTATAAAAGAACTAATGGTACTATATCACCTATTCTAAACCAGCCAGGTAATAGAGGAGTTGACACGGTCTTTAAGGCAAACCAGGATAACTCATTACAAGAAGCAGATACTTTGGAGAAAGCAATGGAACCTAATAACATTTTTAAACTTAGTTTCATAACTACATATAGTGTAGACAGTGATATTATTAAAAAATTATTACTTAAAAACTGGAACCTGATTCAACAAGATAGAAGTATTTCTTATAAACTAGGTGAATTACCTAGGACAGTATACAGGAGAGGGAACAACTTGAAAAACATTTTAGAAGGTAACTATACCAATAAATTTAGTAGGAAGAAAGGTATGACTTTATGTGAAAGCTGTAACATGTGTAAACACATGGTTAGTGGAGAACACATAGTTATTAATAACAAAAAATATCAAGTTTAATACAAAATGAATTGTTACTCTAAACTTATAGTGTACGTGGCTTCCTGTACAATATGTACAGCTTTCTATATTGGAAAAACTGAGAGGCACTTTAAAGAAAGAGTATACGAACACACATATGCTATACAAAACAAAAAAGTAGACAATGCGTTGGTCAAACATATCTTAGCAAACCCAGGCCACAACTTTAAATTTATGGCATTAGACCAGATTCAGATGAATATTAGAGGTGGCCCTTATAACTTGTTGTTAGAAGAAAGAGAACTATTTTGGCAATGGCGTACCAATGCATTTGTCTACCCAGGTCTAAACGACCATTGTAATATTAGCTGTTTATTAAAACTAAGGAGCTTGAATAGGAAATAATTAATTAACACCTTACCTACTAGTATGGTCACACTTTTCCTACTTAATACTTCACTACACTATCTATAAGAACTAAGTATTATCTTGTTTTTTGACTTTCATTCTTATACACTGTTTTTTTGTATACTTACTTTATTACGATGATAATGTTACAATACTAGACTGTGTTTAGTGGCTAACTATATATTACTGAAATAGTTATTATTTACATGATATTTTTATATCTATTTACTTTGACTTGCTCAAATGGTACTTCTTAACTTATAAAAGTTATAACATATTTTATAGAAAAAAACATACACTTATACACAGTAAATTAAGTATAATTAGTGTAGAACTGTTCTTATACACCTCCCCGTGTACTGTACGGTGACTTTTGTGAAATACTTTCTTAGCTGACTTTGAATGTATTATATTAAATATACATTAAACATTAATAGATATACATACATATATATATTAATGTTAATATACAATCTTTAGTAGAACTGAAATATAATATCTTAGTGGCTATTTAATTTTTAGGGTTTACAGCTTCTATTATTACAGTTTAACTCTAGACATGTAAAAGGTAGGACTGGAATTCCATTAGTGGGAACTTTTTCAATGAGAGAGGTTACTCTCGAACACTATTGTAGGAGCCGACTTGTTTTTACTGATAATTGTCCAGCTCTACAGCTGTGTATATACTTATATACTTTTATACACATATACAATAACATATGCATTTAGTAGGTTTTTTGCGAGTTGATACAGTTTACTTTTTTGTAGAAATATACATGCTGATTAGAGGGCATTATTATTATTTTTTATAGTATACTTTTAAGTATTCCTTTAAACACTTTCAAAATATTTTTAAAGGATATTAAGAACTGTTTTATTTATCCATTTTTTATGTAACTCCATCACTTTAACCCACAATTGATGTATTTAACACGTGGGCTTTAGTGACAAGAGTATAAATTGTTAATTGGTTTGGTTTTTAATTGTCTGAAGAAGTTGCTCACACTGCGAGCAACGAAAAGCGCTTTACATTTATTTGTGAATAAACCTTTTTTGTCCTAAGTTCGTGTTTCGTTGGATACCTTCTATTGTTGACGTGGTTTGTTTTTCAACTTGGTCTGTTTCCATAAGTCTGATGAGCCTGATCTTCAAGGGCATGGAACTTATTACCATGGAACTTAAAAACAAAGACATTGGCAAACTTCAAACACTGGACCCCACCCAGTCTGGGTTCGTGTAGGGCTGATCTTGTCTCCTGAACCTGATTGACTTCTTCAAATCAGTCTCCAGAGCTGTGGACGAGGGTAAGGCAGGCCACACAGCCTATCTGGACCTCGCTAAGGCCTTCGACACCATCCCCCACTCTGGAATCATTGATAAACTTACTAAGCTGGGCATAAATCCCTACATCACTTGATGGGTTGCCAACTGGCTTACTGACAGAACCTAGACTGTAAAAGTAGCTGACTCCAAATCCAGCTCCAGACAAGTGACAAGTGGAGTACCTCAGGGTTCAGTCTTGGGAATGCTCTTGTTTGGCATCTACTTCTCTGAAGTACAGGCCAACACTAAGGGACTATGGCTAACAAAGTTTGCAGATGACTGCAAACTAGGAGCCATTATTGAATCCCCAAATGATGTGGATATTCTACAAAAGGGCCTTACAGAAACAGATGCTTGGTGCCAGAGCCATGGGCTCAAGCTTAATGCCAAGAAATGTATAGTTATCCCCTTTGGGAAAAAACATGTACCCATGGATTACCACATAGATGGCAGTACACTAAACACCGAAAGTGTGATGAGAGACATAGGGACACAGGTGGACAGTGGTCTCACCTTCGATAGCCACATCGCCACAACAGTCAGGAAATCTTTCTATGTGGCACACCTCATCACTAAGGGCTTTTCATCCAGAAAAAAGGAGGTCATTGTCCCACTGTACTCATCACTCATTAGACCCATTATAGAGTACAATGCCCTGTTTGGTATGTACCTCACAAGACATCTGCAACAGCTGGAAAGGCCACAGAAATACTTCACTAAAAGAATCACAGGCCTAAAGCAAATGCCCTATGCTGACTGTCTAAAAAAACCTCCAGCTATACTCTGTGGCATATCATCTACTCAGAAGCGATCTCTGCTTAACATATAAGGCCATGTCACACCCTGAGCTGTTGGACATGCTCCACTTAAAGAAATCCCAATCCCTCAAAGCCACATGCTCCAGGGATCTAAACCTTGTCATCACAATGAACAAAACATGCTGGAGAGATAGGTTCCTGACCCAGAGACTCCCCATACTCTGGAATAGACTGCCCATACATGTCAAGCAGAGTGCCTCCTTGGCCCTCTTCAAAAGGAACCTTGATGACTGTATGGGAGATAGGAAATTCATCATGGGGATCACGTCAGTTGCCCTGCTTGACAGGGGTCCAGGAAAGTAAATATTGTGGGAAGAAATATCCAGGGAATTGTTATGGCTAGGCTTGTATAGGCCCTAGGGCCAATAGCCTAGTACCAACCTATGAACCTAATAGGGAGATGTACTGGACGAAGCATGAAGTGCTGACACTCTTCTAGCCAAGGTAACTACACCCAAAACAGTGTTTTATAAGAAAGGAAATTGATTCAGTAGTACCAGAAGGTTCAAAGAAAGCTCTCGTCAAGGCTTGCAGCATAAGTGGAAGAACTTAAGGCAGAATAATATCTTTCACTGGTGGTCTAAATAAAAATATACCTTTGAAAAAAGGCTGTAGACAATCTCAAGGAAGCTAAGGGAAGTTGGCCCTGACCAATATGGAAGCTAGATACAGCTACCAATTGAACCTTTATCATGAATAGCTAAAGCCAGAATGAAAAAGATCAGCTAAAAACTCAGAACAGCATTCAAAGTATCTGAAAAGGGGTCAAGGCTTTTTGAAGCAGCCCAAAACAAAAATCTCTTCCATTTGATAAAGCACACCTTTCTGGCGGAAGGTTCCTAAGATGAGGAGAGCATATGCACTACTCTCTGGGAAAATTTGGCAACTCTGGCCATCACTGGAGTTGAAGAAACCATGCAATCAGTTTCATAGGCTTTAGATTGTGTGATACTGACCCAACAAATGCGAAATCAGATCTGGAACTAGGTCCAGGACCCAAGGATGGTGTCTCAGATGAGGCCACAGGAAGGGGAACCATACATGTCTTTGCCAAAAGAGAGCAAAGAGGATTACCATCGCTCTGCAATTAGCAGCTTTCTGTAAAAGCTTGACAATCGGTGGAGCTGGGGGATAAGCATAAATGAGAACGGAGACCCAAGCAAGCAGGAGAGAATCTCTTGATGACTGTTCCTGTTGGAGGGAACCAGGACAAAAAAGCAGCTGCATTTGGTGTTGAGTGAGGTGGCAGAAAGATCACAGCAAGGCAGACTCCAGCATCTGGAGATCTAAGCCTCTACTGAAGAATTGAGGGACCACTCATGAGGCATCAGAATGCTCCTACTAAGGTTATCAGTAAGTATGTTGGACCTCCACAGTATGTACATTGCTATCAGAAACTATTCAGAGGACATTGCCCATTGTCAGACCCAAGCAGCCTCTCACCACAGGGGATAAGAACTGGTTCCCCTTTTTCATTTATGTATCACACATGGAGATACAGTCTATATTGCTAGCTATCTCAGCTTTGGGGAGGCAGTCCAGGAAGCCTGCAATGCAAGGATAAATGCTCTCATCTCCAAAACATCGATGTCAAGATGGGCTTATAATGGGGCCAAATACTTTTGTGGCATCTTCCTTTTGAAATACCTGCCCACCCTCATCTATAGTAACTATGTCTGTGGGTTGACAAAGAACAAATGGGCAGACTAAGACAACATCTTTGGATGTCAGACACCAGGATATGTGATACTGACATATCTCGGCGAAGCATATAGGAAAGTTCATGGGATGAGTCATTGAAGGTCACTGGACTGACGATGTCCATTATAGAACCCAGAATCTGGCGAAAGGTATCAAAGGAATGGCAGCAGCCACAACACCTAGTAAACAAAGCAGAGATAAAGCTGGTGGCCTTCAGAGAGCTACAACCCAACTGGTTTGAAAAAACATAGAATTCAGTCATGACACAGGTAGTCTGGCAATTTGGTTGGTAGTGTGCAGATGGCATCTGATGAACTCTAGGGCTTGAACATTCTCATTGTTTGATTTTTTGAAACTGATTGTGACATGCACAGATGAAGCAAGAAGTCCCTTGCTTGGATTAATAGTGCTCTTGAAGTCACTCTAAGGGGACAGCTGTCAAGGTAAAGAAGTTATTGCAATGGTTAGGGTGTTTAACTTACATATACAAGGTGCAGGGTTTGATTCTCAAATGGGATAATTGGATAGGCTTAAAATGGCCCACAAGGGCAGTTATCCTAGTACTAACCTATAAACATTGGTTACATTTTAGTGACTTGTTGGTCTAGGAGTATGATTCTTGCTTTGGGTGTGAGAGGTTCTGGGCTGAAATCCTGGACAACCTCTATGTTAATCTGGCAGTTGGTGCTGTGATTAAGGTTGCAAACATTAGATCCAGTGGTATAGGGTTTGAGTCCCTCATTCCTTGTTTGTCTATTGTGTGCCCTTGAGCAAATCACTTAACTAGACATTTTGTGTGGCCTGGTAGCTCTGCAG
Organism: Protopterus annectens; assembly: GCF_019279795.1. Lineage (NCBI taxonomy): Eukaryota > Metazoa > Chordata > Ceratodontiformes > Protopteridae > Protopterus > Protopterus annectens. The sequence goes on from NC_056736.1 coordinate 626,958,804, forward strand.
TAAAGTGCTGGACTAAGAAACCATGCAGCCTGAGCCAAGCTGTCACCACTACCATCCATTTCGCAAACACCCAGTGAGACCAAAAGACAGGGCTCGAAATTGATAATGACTGGCTCCCAGTCTGAACAGTAGAAACCTCCTGGTCTGCCTTGATATTTTGATACGACAGTAGGCATCCTTGAGATCCACTGAGCATGTCTTATCATCCTTCCTCAGAATAGGTAAGATAGATTGCACTGTCATCATACAGAATATTGTCTGCTTCACATGAAGGTTCAACCTGCTGAGGTCCAGAATGGGCCTGAGGTCCTTGTTTATCTTTGACACTAAAAAGAATCTTCAGTAGACCCTGGATCTTCTGGTGGGACTTCTTGGAAGACTCTTTGCCAAAGTACAAAGCAGCTTGCTGATTTCTGCTGTGGCTTCCTTTGCTAATGGGGTGGAATGTCAGCAAGGAATAAGAAGTTATGTACTCACCATAACGTTCCATCTGAGTAGGTATCTTCATTTGTCTGCAACCTGTGGGATACGGATCCAATCTCGGATCCGAGCCGGCAACTTCTAACATAGCATAGATCCGAGCTCCTAGCTCCTCCCCCTTACCCATAATCCCCTGCCTGCCCTAACTGACCTCAGATCAAGTTTGCCCCATAGCACAACAGATAACAGGTGTCCCAATGGGAACATATGCTAATAACACAAGAGCGATCCAATCGGTCAGGGGGAAGGAGATGGTTGCAGACAAATGAAGATACCTACTCAGATGGAACGTTATGGTGAGTACATAACTTCTTAATCTGAAGTAGGAACTTCATTTGTCAGCAACCTGTGGGACAGAGTCCCCAGCTACCTAAGTCTTGGGTGGCCTTCATGGAAGGATATTCCGGAGCACCGCAGAGCCAAAGGATGCTCTACCTCGGGAAATAACATCTATTTTATAATGGCTGATAAAGGTGTGAGATGAAGCCCAAGTGGCTGCGGAACAAATGTCATCCAGTGGAACCCTAGCCTGAAAGGCTGCAGAAATGGCAACGGCCCTAGTAGAATGAGCACGGACTCCTTGAGGTGCAGGCCTTCCCGAACTCTGATATGCTAACAGAATACAACTCGAGATCCATCTAGAGAGAGAAACTTTAGAAACTGATTTTCCGAAATTACTTTTGGAAAAGGAGATAAACAACTGATCGGATTGCCTATGACCAGCAGTTCTGTGGATATAAAAATGTAATTGTCTGTGTACGTCCAAGGAATGAAGCTTGTACTCTCCTTTGTTATGAAAGTTGGGGAAAAACACTGGGAGATTGATGGATTGATTGATGTTCGCTTCTGAAGATACCTTAAGTAGAAAGGACGGGTTGATTCTGAGGTAAACCCTATCCGGGTGAAAAACCAAATATGGTGGTTTGACGCAAAGGGCTTGCAATTCCGATACCCTTTTGGCTGAAGTTATGGCCACCAAAAAGGCTGTCTTTCAAGAGAGAAATTTGAGATCAACCGTGGCAGTCGGTTCGAATGGGGGACCAGTCAAGGCCTGCAAGACTAAGGATAAATCCCATGGAGGTACCACCTCTTTAACTGGAGGCCTAAGGAGGAAGGTACCCTTGAGGAAGGTCTTACACAGTTTGGAAGTGATAAGAGGGCTAGACTCTTGCCCCACGTGATAGTATGAGATTGCTGCCAGTTGTACCTTGACTGTGGAAGAACTAGCCCCCTGGTGAAAGAGAGAGGTTAGAAAATCAAGAACCGACGATATCGGGGCTGTAAACGGGTCTAAACTACGGTGTTTTGCTCAAATGGTGGAGCGTTTCCACTTACTCCGATAAACCTTCCTGGTGGAAGGCTTGTGAGCTGCTACAAGAATGGCTTTAACCGGTGATGAGATCCCAGGAGTCCTTATGAGGAGTGGAACTGGAGCAACCAAGCCGTCAGCTTGAGGTTGACCAGGTTCGGAGTTGGAAGACCGAGAGGATGAGAGATGAGATCCGGAATGGGATCCAGAATCCATGGTGGATACACTAGGTGAGACCATAGGTAAGGGAACCACGTCTGATGAGGCCAGAATGGGGCAATGAGGATCATTCTGCTCCCCAGCTGCCTGGCTTTCTGTAATAATTTCAACATCAGGGGTAGAGGAGGGTAAGCATAAAGCAGACCGGGAGGCCAAGCATGAACTAGAGAGTCTCTCGGGGACTTCCCCAGAGGGGGGATCAGAGCGAAGTAATCGTTGCATTTGGTGTTTGAAGGAGAGGCAAAAAGATCGCAACAAGGTCGCCCCCATCGGGCAAATACTTGCTCTGCCACTTGGTGGGTGAGAGTCCACTCGTAAGGAGTCAGGATAGTACGACTGAGTCTGTCCGCTAAAATGTTGGACCGTCCCGGAATGTGCGTTGCTATGAGAAAGCGGTTGGTGGAAATCGCCCATTCCCACACTCTCATGGCCTCGCGGCAAAGGGGGTAAGACCTGGTTCCCCCCTGTTTGTTGATGTACCAGACTACCGACATGTTGTCTGTCTGTACCGCAATTGTCCCTACCGGAAGAGAGTTGTGAAGTGCTTGCAACGTCAAAAGCACCGCTCTCATCTCTAGGACGTTGATATGCAAAGATGTCTCTACGTCGTTCCAAGTGCCTTGGACTGTTCTGCCTGAAAAATGCCTCCCCCCACCCCAGGCGAGAAGCGTCCGTGGTCACTGTGTCGACTGGTGGAGGTAGTGAGAAGGGACAGCCCGTGTGGAGGTTGGGAGACTGGAGCCATCACAGGAGAGATTTTCTGCAAACTTTGCTTAAGGAAACGGGGTGAGACAGAGGGTTGCAAGACAGGGACCATTGTACCTGGAGGGTCCACTGTAGAACCCTCATGTTCAACCGGGCCAATGGTAGCAGAGGGATTGTAGCCGCCATAGATCCTAGGGCCCTCAGAATCAATTCCGCCGAAGGAGTTTGCAGATGAAGAATGGCCTGCACGTGTAACATCAGGTTCCGAAGTCAATCTGGAGTCAAGAACGCAAGCATCTGTCTGGAATCCAGTCTTGCCCCTATAAAATCTAGCATCTGTGTAGGGATGAGAGAGGATTTGGTCATGTTGATGGTTAATCCCAATAGTGGAGCCAGACCGAGAAAATAGTCCTTGCCTGAGCAAAGTAGATGCCTTGTTGGGGCTGTGAGGAGCCAATCGTCCAGGTATGGAAAGACCTGAATTCCCTGGAGTCTCAGGTGGGCCGCTACTACCGCTAGGACCTTGGTGAACACCATGGGGGCTGAGGTGAGACCGAAGGGGAGGACCCTGAATTGAAAGTGACTGGCTCCCAGCCGGAAGCGGAGGAACCTCCTGGAACGCCTGTCCACTAGAACGTGATAGTACGCATCCTTGAGGTCTATAGAGCACATCCAGTCGCCCTCCCGCAATAAGGGGAGGACGGATTGCAACATGACCATTCGGAAATTGTATTTGGGTACCACCAGGTTTAGGAAAGAGAGGTCGAGGATGGACCTTAAGTCCCCCGTCTTTTTTGGCACCAGAAAGAACCTGGAGTAAAACCCTGATCTGACTTGATCTGGGGGGACGGGCTGGATGGCTCTTTTTTGTAGAAGCTGCTGGATTTCTGCAGCGGCCGCCTTCTTTTGACTGGGTGGGATGTCGGGAAGGCTTCTGATTCTGGGGTTGGCTATGAAGGGAATTAGGTAACCTCTGGATATAATGCGAAGCACCCAGCGATCTGTTGTTATGGACTCCCATATTGCCAGGTGCTTCGAAAAACGCCCCCCCGACTGCCTCCAGAGTGGAGCAGTCGGGAAATCCCTCAGGGGTTCTGGCGTGGGCCTCTCAGAGAAGGATTCTCTGGACCCAAAATTCCTAGGACCCCCTCTGCCTCTGGGGCGGCATCCTCCCTGTCCTCCTCTGCCACGAGAGGACTGGTTGTCCTGAGCAGACTGAGATTGATGCGATTTTCGGAACCACATCTTCTTCTGACCCTTTTGGTTCTTGGAAAAGGACCTCTGGGGTGCAGAGAAGCGGACTCCGACGGCAGACAAGGTCTTCCCATCTTTCTCGCTCTGGACAAGAGTGTCGCGAACGGTTTTGCCGAACAGTGCAGAACCATCAAAAGGGGCATTCGCGAATGACGCCTTAAAGGGTTCTGAGAAGTCACAGTGACGGAGCCAGGCCTGTCTCCTCATGACAAGCCCAACTCCGCCAGCTCTAGCGGCTCCCTCTGTAGCATGAGACAATAGCCGCATAGAGGTATTAGAGATAGAGCGGAGGGTGGCCATTCGGGAACAGTACAAATCCTTGTCTCCCTCCGACATGGACCCCGGGGGGGGAAGCAGCGTATTCCTTAATTAGGTCCCGCTGCATCCTAATAACGTGTGCCATATAGTTCAAGGCCCTCATAGAGAAGGTCGCTGAACTGAAGGCCCGCTTCCCAAGATGGTCCATCGCGCGAGACTCCTTGCTCGGAGGATGGACCGTGGGGCTCTCTTAAGCCAACTCTTTCTTAGTGGCTGCAGCCACCAACATGGCATCCACAGGGGGACCTCTGCTCCAATGTGATCTCTCTGCAGGGGGGCTCAAAATTTTGTCTGGGCGCTTGGGGATCGGCTCTATGGTGTCCGGTTCCTTCCAAGCCCTAGAGGATATGAGATCCACCAGGGGGTCGGGTGGAGGGGACACCCAAGAGGTAGATGGTCCTGCCTCGAACGCCTCAAGGAATACGGACTCATCAGAGGAAGCCTTGGGGGCAGACCACCCACCTCTGATTTTGAGCATTTCCATGATGTCTCCAAAGGAGACATCCTCAGGGGGTGATCTCGGGGAGCCTTCCCCTTCATCCAAGTCCGTATCTTCTGTGAGACTCTCAGGGGAGTCTATGTGCCTCCTTTTGCACTTTGCCTTGTGAGGAATCTCCTCAGGGGGGCTGTCCGAGGAGTCCTCACGGGCTGTAACCTGTTCCACTGGAACTCCTAAAGGCGCTGAGGCAGGCTGCCCAGAGGTCCAGATGAGGGGAGCCAGGATCAGATGAGAAGGAGTGCAGGAGGGAGCCGAAGCCAGGACCGGAGGCCTGGAAGCACTCGACAGTGCCCTCTCCACCGCAGCGAAAGCCAAGGGGGAACCGCTCTCAGAAGGATCTGAGATCCGACTCCCACTCCAATCCGAAGCGGGGATCGGACCCGGCGCCGAGAACGTCGGATCCAAAGGACCAGTGTGCTCCGACCGGGACGGAGCCGAAAGCACACCAAATCCCTTGGATCCAAAGCTCGGCCCATGGCTCCGAGAGGTCGGATCCGACAGACTCGAGGGAATAGTCGGAGCCGAAGTGCCCAGCACGGTCGGCTCCGATCTACCCCCGGATCCAACGTGGCTCGGCTCCGAGCGCTCCGAGCCCGGAATGCGGGTTGGAGAAGGAGCTATAGGAGCGAAAAAAGGGGTCGAGCTCCCCCCCAGAGGGGGGGAGGCAAGAGCACTCCCATCTGCATCTGGGCCTGGATGAATCTCCTCATCATCCAGTCCATATCTACATCAGACATGCTAAAGGTGGACCTCGACGAGGCCACCGAGGCAGACCTGGAGTGTCGCCTCGATGACCTAGACGGGGACCGGATCACCTCCTCCTCGGGACCCGGGGAGAAACAAGGGGATCGGATCCGAGGAGGAGGAGATCGAGAAGACTTGGACGGGGAAGCCCTCTTGGCAGGCGGGGCCGATGAAGAGTCCTCGGCCCGCCGCTTAAGGTGCTTCTCCCGCCGCTTCTCTTTCCTGGCCTCCCTATCCTCCGGAGCTGAAGTGGGAGGTTGAGTCCCAATCGGAGGAAGGGAGGCAGGGGTGACCGCTACCGGGAGGGTAGCGGGCACCGAAGCACTGGAGGCCGAAGCAGAGTCTGGGGGTAGAAGACCCGCCAGAACTAGCTTCGACCTTCGATCCTTGAGTGCCCTGGGGTTGAATGCAGCGCAAATCGCGCAACCCGAAGAGAGGTGTTCAACCCCAAGGCACCTAATGCACCGAGTGTGGCCATCAGCCGGTGAAAGCTTGTGACCGCATTTCGAAAAAGTTGCCTTAGGGGCCTCCGACATACTAAAGTAAGCACACTCACTAGGCCCCTAATCCAGTCACACACACACGCTACGACCAGAGGGGGAGGGGGAATTATATTTAAATAAAACAAGTAAGTTATAAAAGTAAAAGGAGAAAGGGTAAACCTATCACACACACAACCAGTCACTCAGAAGAAAAAAATATAAAATCTATTTTTCTCACAAAATGCCAAGAGCTCTGAACCTAGCTGTTGCTTGAAGAGTGGCAAACTAGATCTGAGGTCAGTTAGGGCAGGCAGGGGATTATGGGTAAGGGGGAGGAGCTAGGAGCTTGGATCTATGCTATGTTAGAAGTTGCCGGCTCGGATCCGAGATCGGATCCGTATCCCACAGGTTGCTGACAAATGAAGTTCCTACTTCAGATTCTTTGTTTTAATATCAGGGAACTTAGGAATGGGAATAGAACAGCTACTGGAAATGACTCTCAAGGCTCCAAATGTTCCAGGTGGAGAAAGGTAGGCACCTCCTGACTGCCTCCAGAGCATGATAGTCAGGCAAACTTTCAGGAGCATTGGAAAGTCTTGCTAGAAAAAGGAGCCCTGAAGCCTTGGTTTTGCAGACTGCTTAAGCCTCATGGCTGATGCCCATTGTAGCTCCCACTTCCTGCCTTGGAGGGAGGGAGCAATATCAACTGGAGTGTCTTATGAAAACTGTTGTGATGTCTGGATGATCATCTCCTCCTTCCCAATTCCTAAAAATATCCTCTGGCTGGTAAAGAAATGAACTCTCATGACAGAAAAAGTTTTCCCAACTTGCTCATTCCTGCTTGGGGTTTCCTTTAACTTGGGTCCAAAAAAGGTTGATCCAACAAAGGGTGCACTAAGGAAAGATGCCTTAAAGCATTTTGTGACATTGCACAAATGCATCCAGGCATGATGGCATATGGCTACAATGGTGGCTGAAGCACAGGCAGTACCATCAGTACATTAGAAATCAGCCTCATGGATACATTGGAAATAGAAAGCATAGTGGACAGCTGAGTATCTACAGACTTACATGCCTCTAGGGATTATAAAGCTGCCACAGACTTGGGCACCTTAGTTACCAGATGGAGCCATATAATTCAGCTCATGAACAGAAAATGGGGCTGAAGCATACATGCGCTTAACAAATTGGTCCAATGCCCATGATTCCCTATTCGGAGGATGGACTGATGCAGTCTCCTCGGAGATGTCTTTTTGGTGACAACAGAGACATGAGATGCTTGCTCCAAAATGATCTATCATTATTAGGAGCCAAGACCTTATACGGCTTACATGGGATGGGCTCCAATGTGTCGGGTTCTCTCCAAGCCCTCTGATACATGAGATCAACTAGAGTATTTGGAACGGGTACCACAAGGCATGGATGAGCCCACCCAGACAGCCTTGAGAAAAAAATGACTCATTTGGTCCCTCTCCCATCACATCAATTCAAGGAGATAGCAAAAGGAGGCATCACTGTGGAGAGAATTCAGGGATCCTTCCCCCTCACAGAGGTCAGAATCTTTGGTAAAAAACTCCTCAGGGGAGTCCAAGTGCTTTCACTTGCACTGGCTTTACCTGTGCACCTTCCTTGGTGGAGATGTCGGAGGTGACAGAGAAGTTGCATGGGATCCTCTGGTCTGGGGCTGGTTGAAGCCAGTTGGTGCTGGCTGTCAGGACTGAGAAGGATTCAACATTGGTGCTGAAATTCCTGTTTTAGAGTGAGGCAATATCCTCTTTACAACTCTAAACATCAACGCTGAGACTGGATGGCTGGAAAGGAATCCTCTTAGATCCCTGAATCTCAGACAGACCCTGTTCCCACCTCCAACTTGGCCAGGTCCCGAAGTTGGCATTAAAGCCAAGCTGTCCAAAGCTGAAGCACAGATGGATCCAAAAGTTTCAGAGTCAAGCTTCAACTCGGGTCCTCAGCTTACACCTTTCAGTATAGGAATGCTCTCAGCTGTGAGGACATTAGGGCAACAACATCAAAGCAGATACTGGTGCTTAAGGTAACCATGTTGATGGCACCAATGAGGAGGCACACCAAGGTTGTGTTGGATTCAGAGGCACTAGATCCAAAGGGTAGCCCAGAGGAGGAAGAATAGAAGCTGGGGCAGGTGGTGTGAATCTCTCAACTCTTAGAACAGAGACAGAGGAAATGATCCCTAAATCCATTTATGCCTATAGGAAAGGCTCTCATGAGCTGCCCAGATATGACTCCTTAATGCTCCTAGAAATTCTCATGGACATTGCACAAACCACAAATGAAGACTTTCTGGGTCAGTGTATGGGCAAAACTACCTCTTGGGCATGAAAAGGACTGTTCCAGATCCAAACAGAGGACAGCTCCAAGGAAAATTCAAGAGCTGAGGTGATAGGGAAGAAGGGCGAATGGACCCCAGCCCCACACTGGAGCTGCTGAAAAAAAGAAGTTATGTACTTACTATAACGTTCCATGTGAGATTTTCATCTCGCCTTCAATCTTACAGATGGGTTCGGAGCCAATCCTCAACTCCGAGTCGGCCTACTAAATAAGCTCAAGGTCTTCAGACAGCTTGAGGCCAAGTCCCTACCCCATGATGCACCTAGAGTTACCTCAGATCTTGTTTGCTGCATATAATAATACCACGTGTCATTCTATCCCTCTTTAAGAGAAAGCCATAGAAGGGTTGAGAAACCAGGAAGAATCTAGCATCTCGGTCCTTGAAAAACCCTGGAGGGGGTAGGATGGTGGGAAGTAAGAATGAAGGCAAGATGAACAACTCACATGGAATGTTATGGTAAGTACACAACTTCTTTATGTGAAGTTGTTCTATCCCACCATTCATTCTTACAGATGGGTAGCATCCCAAGCACCATCTTTCTCAGGTGGCTCACGGGAGTATGTTTTTCAGGACAGTAGACCAAAAAGAGGCCCTGTCCCTGGAGGCCTGTCCACTTTGTAATGAGTGATAGAGGTATGAGGTCTTGACCAAGTGGCTGCTGCACAGACATTGCCTATAGGAACCACAAAGTCCAAAATTAAACAACCAAGAAAATCGCAAACAGCTTGTCTGGCAACACAGGACCCAGAATAAACACTTAAAAGTGTAAAATGAGTAAAATAGCTTTTATTAAACAGTAAATAATCCCAAGCGCATTCGCTCGGTTATTACCAAGCTTTATCAAGGTAACAAAGATAATAAGCAAGTTAAAATGGTTAAATACATTCAAACATATCACATGACCATGGTTAATCAGCACAGTCGAATTAATTTAAAGGTCCCTGCTCCAAATGTTTTTACAATACGTTTGGTGCCATGTTAATAAAACAGGAAACAATCAACAGACATCATGTAAATGGCTATTTGCTACTAAAAACCATGTCGAAAGGTTTAACATGGACCCAGAAAATCCATAAAGGATTAATATAAGTTCATCATACTGCACTAAAACAAAATGCAAAAATAATTACATATGTAAACCTAAAAACCTTAACCTTACATCCTTAAAAATGGAAAAAAATCCTTGTATGTACATACATTCTATGTGTGAATTTTCGGGTACATAAATGTGTAACTGAAACCCACAGGTAAAAAAATATGGTAAAAATCATTGTGATAAAAAACAGTTGTATGTTAAAAAATATATATGTGTGGGATTGTATACTAAACAATATACATGAGAAATAGGTGTGTGTTTGGATGTTGTTTATACCGTACTGTTTGGAACCATATTTGATGTAACATGTAAGGTTCAATATACCACAATTAAATACATCTGTTGGACAGTACAACTATGATATACTAAATTTCTAACTAAAAAAATACTATTAAATAGTAATCACAAGCCAAAATATGTTGTGATTCAATCTAATCAAACTGGAATTAACATAAAACAATTTCAATTGATTCCAAACAGTACGGTATAAACAACATCCAAACACACACATATTGTCTATAGGAAGTCTAGCAAAAAAAGCAGAGGATGTAGACACTGTGCTGGTAGAATGAGCCTTAATTTTGTGATGTAAGGGCATATTAGCAGCTGAATAAATAAATGTGATACAATGGGATAACCACTTAGACAGAGTTGTTACCTTTTCTGGAATCTGAAAAGGAAATGAAAAGCTGTTCTGATTTCCTGAACTCTTTTGTTCTACCCAAGTAAAATCTGAGCTGTCTGTGAACATCAGGCTTGTGCAGCATATACTCTAAATTGTTGGTGTGTTTGGGGAAGAACACTGGCAAATATATGATTTGGTTAAGGTTAGTTTCAGTACAAACTTTGGGCAAAAAAGAGGAATTAGTTTGCAGTGAGACGCTGTCAGCATGGAAAATCAGATGAGGCTTTATGGACAAGGCTTGAAGCTCTGACACTCAGAAGTGATGGCTACTAAAAAGATAGTCTTCCATGACAAATATTTCAAATCACATGAGGAAGCTGGTTTGAAAGGAGGGAGAATAATGCGTGAAAGCATAAAATTTAGATTCCATGGGGTATATGGGATTTCACAGGTGGTCTGAGATGAAAAGTCCCTTTGAGAATGGCTTTGGATAGTTTGTGTGACATTATGTTCAATCCTTCAAAACCAAGGTGAAATTTAGGGATAGCAGCAAATTGTACCCGAACTGTTGCTGCTGCACCTCCTTTGTTCAAAATCATAGTAAAAAACTCTAATATGGAGGTAATAGGGGCTTAGTAGGGATCAATGTTATTTTGAAAGGCCCATATAGAAAATCTTTTCCCATTTGCTAAGATATAGCTTCTTATTAGAGGATTTATGAGAAGATATTAGAATCTGCTGTGTTTCATTTGAAAGGTTATGGAACCTGGCTATGTTGGGAATTGGAGCAGCCAAGCGGTCAGCTTCAGGGACTGAAGAGAGGGATGAAGTTCCCCCAATGAGTGCATCAGAAGATCTGGAACTGGGTCCAGAATCCAAGGGTCCCCCAGTTGATGAAGTCAAAGAAAGGGGAACCAAATCTGATGATGCCAGTGAGGGGCTATGAGAATGATGGTCCTTCCCAGGGCTTTTGCTTTCTGTAGTACTTTGGGTATCAAGGGAATTGGTGGGAATGCATAAAGGAGACCCGGAGGCCAATTGTGTGAGTGCGTCCTTTGGGGCTTCTCCCAGAGGAGGAATCAGGGCAAAGTAGCTTCTGCATTTCATGTTCATGTGGTTGGCAAAAAGGTCACAGCAAGGCTTGCCCCACCTGTGGAATATTCTCTCTGCTATTTCTTGCTTGAGGGACCACTCGTGAGGCAACAAAATTCCTCTGCTCAGCTTGTCTGCTATCACGTTGGATTTCCTCAGGATGTGCATTGCTAACAGAATGCACTGGGTGGATGTAGCCCATTGCCATATTCTTAGGACCTCCCGACAAAGGGGATAGGACCTGGTTCCTCCTTGTTTGTTCAAGTACCAGACCACTGATATGCTGTCCGTCTGAATTGCAATTGTTCCCAGAGGAAGAGAATCCTGGAAGTACTGCAATGCTAAAAGTACTGCTCTCATCTCCAGGACATTGATATGCAAATGTGTCTTTTGTTCGGTCCATATGATTTGGGCTGTTCTTCCCTGAAAATGCCCCCCCACCCTATCAGGGAAGTGTCCGTGGTCACTGTGGCCGCTGGTGAGGGAAGAACAAAAGGACAACCTATCGTAACACGAAGAGAGGCCAACCACTACTGAAGATCCTTTTTGCATGTGGTTGTGATCATTATAAGATGAGACATTGGGAGCTCTTGGTAAGACCATTGAGTGAATAAGAGCCATTGCAGAATCCGCATGTGCATGCAACCCAATGGTATGGCTAACAATTTTAGTACTTCTGACTGCTGGAGCCTTGTCTTTGGATATGATATTGTGGACCTGCTGATGGAGTAGTAAGACTCTTTCTGCTGGAAGTCTCAAAGTGGTGATGGTGGTGTCCAATTCTGCTACGATAAAAATGGTATGTTGCAATGGCGACAAGGCAGATTTTTCTGTGTTTACTGTAATGCCCAAATGAGTGCAGAGAGAATGAGTGGTGTCCCTGGCTTGTATGAGCTGATGCCTGGTGGTGGTGGTGAGGAGCCAATCATCTAGGCACAGAAACACCTGGAATCCTAAACTTCTCAGGTGAGCCATGACCACTGCTATACATTTGGTGAACACTCTGGCAGCTGTAGTGAGACCAAAGGGCAGGGCTCAAAACTGGTAATGATTGGCTCCCAGCCAGAAGCACAGATGATCCCTGGATGGTCTCGCCATTTTTATGTGGTAGCAAGCATCTTAGAGATCTATCGAGCACATCCAATTGTCTTTCCGTAAAAAGGGAAGCATCAACTGAAGTGTGACCATCCAGAACTTCTCTTTCTTGACATATCTGTTTAGTCTGTTGAGGTCCAAAATAGGTCTCCAGTCCCCTGTCTTTTTGGGAACTAAAAAGAATCTTGAGCAAGTTCCAGATCCTATCTGATCTGCTGGGACTGGTTGGATGACTCTTTTTCTTAGCAACGTTTGGACCTCTAATGTTGCCTGTTCCCTGTAACTGGGTGGAACGTCTGGGATTTTTGTTGTCAATGGAGGGGGTGTGGTGAAAGGAATGAAATATCCTCTGGAAATGACACTTTGTACCCAGTTGAAGTTTGTTATTTTGAGCCAGGTGTCTGGATACAAAGATAAGCGACCCCCGACAACCTCCAGAGTAGGACAGTCGGGCCTCCTTTCAGGAGCGCTGGTAGTGCTTCACAAAGAACTGATCTCTGTCACCCTGGTTTTGTGGACTCCCTCTGCTGTGAGGGAGGCATCTTCCATTATTGCCCCCTCCTCTGCCCCTGGAGGGGGGTTCACCACGTGTGTCCTGAAAGGCTCCTTGGGCTTTTCGGAACCACATCTTTCCTCCCCTTTGACCCTTGGGGTAGGGTCTGGTAGGATTGGAAAAATGGACTCCGACAGCAGACAGAGTCTTTCCTTCCTGTTCACACCTGGTCAAAGTTTCCTTAACTTTGGGCCCGAAAAGGGACGAGCCATCAAAAGGGGTGCTGACAAAGGATGACTTAAAGGGGTCCACGAAGGAACACAAGCGCATCCAGGAGTGTCTCCTAAGAGCAATTCCTGTACCTGCTTACCTACTCACTCCATTGACTGCATATGAAATGAGGTGCATGGACGAGTTCACTATGGAGTTGAGGGTAGCACGCTGGAAGGCAACTTTATCTGAAGCAACTGCAGCTACTGTACCCTGAAGAGTATCTCTGAGCTCTTTTAGGAGATATCTTTGCAGTCTCGTAAAGTGGGTGAGATACTTGAGCGAACACAGGGCAAAAGTCGCTGAACTGTACGTGTGCTTCCCGTACCTATCCATGATCCTAGAGTCTCTGTTAGGAGAATAGATAGAGGAAGAAGTTTCCAAAATCTCCTTTTTGGTGGCTACCGCCACCACCATGGCATCAACTGGCACTCTCTTGGTGAGTAGTTTATTAGGCCTCCTAGGGACAGGCTCCATGGTGTCCAGAGACTCCCATGCCCTTCATGAGACCAGCTCCATGAGCTCATCGAAGGGCGGAGACACCCAAGAGGTGGAGGGTTGATACCCGAAAGCCCTCAGGAGATCAGACTCATCTTCAGTAGGGTTGGTGGACTGCCAGTCACCCCTCTGCCTAAGGATTTCTAGTATCTCAGCAAATGAGATATCCTCAGAGGGGGACTGTGGGGACCCTTCTGATTTATCCAAGTCGGTATTGGATGTGAGAGACTCCTGCGAGGAGTCTTAAGTGCTTTCTTTTACAGATTCTCTTCCTGGGAACCTCATCATTGTGAACTTCTGGTCAGGTCTCGAAAGAGCAGGGACCACCCAATAGGGCTTCCTGAGGCTCTGGGTCTCTACGCTTAGAAAGGATCTGTGAAGCAGACACAGGCACTTTTGGGGAGGAGGTAGTTGAACCTGAAGATGTAGATGTCTTAGGAGACATAACTCTTCTCATGGCTTCGACGGTACCCCTGCTCAGCTGAGTAGGGACCGCTGGATCCGAGGAAACCATCGATCCCCCTGGCACTGGGGCAGTGGGATCCAAACCAGAGGCAGGAGCCGAGCTCATCTGAGCCGAAGCCCTGAGAGCCAAAGTCGGAACCGACACGTCAGTCTGACTATCCTCCCCGGACCTGACCGGAGAGTGTCAGCTCCTACACTCCTCGATCGGAGCCGAGGATGTCCGAGTAAACAGAACTAATGACACTGGAACAGGCATCGGCTCCGACGGCTCAACAATCAACAAGTCCGACTCCTCTGGCTCCGAAGGACCAGCATGGCTCAGAGGAGGAAGTGAAGTATATGGTAATACAGTCTTCGGTTCCGAAACTCCGGTGCCTGTAACAACTTCTGCACCATGTGATCCACATCCAAATCGGAAAGGCTAAACAAGGACCAAGATGAATGGATGGACGGGGGCACTTATTGAAGGATGGTGATTTAAGTACCTTGGACACCGGCTCCAGGACTGGGGACCGGCTCCGAAAAGACAAGACGCTCGGCTCTGAGGCCTGTGGAGCCAACGTCGAAGGTTTCTTTGTTTTTTTAACTTCTGAAGAAGTAGAAGCCTTAGAAGACTTTGAGGATTTGCTAGACCTGTCCTGGTCACTCAAAAGCTTCTTGAAAAGACAGTTTGACTAACCCTCTGTCAATTAACTTTCTCTTTCTCTCCTGAAGAGCCCTAGAAGAGAAGGAATGACAAATGAAGCAACTTTGTTGAAGGTGTAATGCTCCCAAACAGTAACCACAGTTAACATGGCTATCTGTTACAGGCATTTTCTGTCCACATTTTGGTCATTTTTTGAAACCTGACTTGGGATGCTTATCCCTATCCTGGTCAGCCATAATAAACAGCACAGTATCAGTGAAACTCCAACAATATGCAAAAGACACACCCAAAACTATTTAAATAAGCCCTGATAAAAAACTAAGGGCTAAATATCCTGTGACAAAGTGTAACTTTAAACATATACACACACACACACACACACACACACACACACACACACACACACACACACACACACACACACACACACACACACACACACACACACACACACACACACACACACACACACACACACGCACACACACACTTTAATTATATCTAAGCACTTCTACATATGAAAAGTTATCAAAGGCACACCAAGTAATATATGCTAAAGAGATATAATAAGAAGTTATGTACTCACCATAACGTTCCATCTGAGTAGGTAAACTTAATTTGTCAGCAACCTATGGGTATTGGATCCATATCGGATCCGAGCCGGCAGCTTCAAACAGCTAAGATCCGAGCTCCAAACTCTTCCCCTTTACCCATAACCCCCTGCTATCCCTTCCTGACCTCAGATCGAGTTTGCTTATCAGCATAAAAATATAGAACACCAAAGAACCACCTCCAAACTCTAACCTAAAGACAATCCGCAATGACAAGCAGGATTCCTTTGAGTATCCATATGGATCAGGGGGACAGAGGGGGGGGTCAGTTGCTGACAAATTACGTTTACCTACTCAGATGGAACGTTAAGGTGAGTACATAACTTCTTAATCTGAAGTAGTTAACTTCATTTGTGCATCAACCTATGGGACAGAGTCCCCAGCTACCTAATTCTTGGGAGGTCCTCATGGAAGGATATTCAGGAGCACTGCAGAGCCAAAGGATGCTCTCCCTCTAGAGACAATATCCAATTTGTAATGGTTTATGAATGTATGAGGTGAAGCCCAAGTGGCTGCTAAACAAATGTCATCCAACGACACCCTAGATCGAAAAGCAGCAGAGGTAGAGATCGATTGAGTAGAATGGACATCTTGAGGTGCAGACCGGCCAGAACTCTCATAAGCCAAAAGGATACATTGTGAGATCCATCTGGACAAAGTGACTTTTGATACAGGTTTTCCCAAAGTGGGTTTAGCAAAGGATACAAAAAGCTGGTCTGATTTCCTGTGATCAGCTGTCCTGTGCAAATAAAACCTCAGTTGCCTATGTACATCTAGAGAGTGTAGCTTGTATTCACCTTTATTCTGGTAATTTGGAAAGAAGACTGGTAAATTAATAGATTGGTTGATATTAGACTCCGAAGCAATTTTGGGCAGAAAGGAGGGATTGGTCCTGAGTGAAACTTTGTGAAATATTAAATATGGTGGCTTGACACAAAGGGCTTGAAGTTACAAAACCCTTCTGGCCGAAGTGATGGCAACAAGAAAAACTGTCTTCCAAGATAAGTATTTCAGATCCACTGAAGTTGCAGGCTCAAAGGGAGGAGCTGTCAGAGACTGAAGAACAAGGGTTAAGTCCCAAGGAGGGACTGCATGCTTAACTGGAGGCCTTAAAAGGAAAGTGCCTTTTAGGAAGGTCTTTCATAATTTAGACGAAGTCAAAGGGCCGAGATCACTACCGACATGATAGTGAGAGATTGCAGCCAGCTAGACTTTGGCCGTAGAAGAGATAGCACCTTGGTCGAATAAGCCTGATAGAAAATCTAACACTGCTGGCAGCGGAGCTGTAAAGGGATCTAAGTTTTGACGCTCTGCCCAAACAGAAAAATGCTTCCATTTGCTATTATAAATCCTTCTCGTAGACGGCTTGTGAGCGGCTACTAGTATAGCCTTGACAGGGGACAAGATACCGGGAGTCCTAGCTATCAGTGGAACTGGATCAACCAAACTGTCAGCTTGAGGTTGTCCGGGTTCGGAATTGACAGGCCTGATGGGTGAGAGATCAGATCCGGGATGGGATCTAGAATCCATGGGGGATTCACTAGATGAGACCATAGATATGGGAACCAAGGTTGACGAAGCCAGAATGGGGCAATGAGGATTATTCTGCTCCCCAACCGTCGGGCTTTCTGTAAGAACTTTAGCATCAGGGGAAGAGGAGGGTAAGCATAAAGTAGACCGGGTGGCCAAACATGCACCAGAGCGTCTCTGGGGGATTCCCAGGATGGGGGAATTAGAGCGAAGTAGTCGCTGCACTTTGCGTTCAAAGGCGAGGCGAAAAGATCGCAGTGAGGTTGACCCCACTTGGAGAAGTTTAACTTCGCTACTCTGGGGTTCAGAGACCACTCGTACAGTGAGAGAATGGTTTGACTCAGCCTGTCTGCCAAGATGTTGGACCGGCCCGGAATGTGCGTCGCTATGAGAAAGCGGTTGTTGGATATCGCCCATTCCCACACTCTCATGGTCTCCTGACAAAGTGGATAGGACCTGGTTCCCCCTTGTTTGTTGATATACCAGACAACCGACATATTGTCTGTCTGAATCGCAATTGTCCCCAAGGGAAGAAGGCTGTGAAGTGCTTGCAACACCAAAAGCACCGCTCTCATCTCTAGGACATTGATATGCAAAAAGGACTCCAAATGGGTCCACGTGCCTTGGACAGTCCTGCCCATGCAGTGCCCCCCCCCCACCCGAGGCGAGAAGCATCCGTGGTCACCGTGGCTAGAGGAGGGGACATAGAGAAGGGGCGCCATTTCTGGAGGTCGGGGAACTGGAGCCACCATAAGAGAACTTTCCTGCAGACCCTGCTGAGGGGAATGGGGAAGCTCAGGGGATGCCACAGGAGGGACCATTGGACTTGCAAGGTCCATTGAAGAACTCTCATATTCAAGCGCGCCAAGGGGAGAAGGTTGATAGTTGCCGCCATAGAGCCTAACGCCCTCAGGACCAATTCCGCAGGGGGAGCTGGGGATTGAAGAAGGGCCAATATGTGGAGTTTTAGAGTTCGAAGCCGGTCCGGAGTCAAGAAGGCTAGAAGCTGGTTTGTGTTCAATCTGGCTCCAATGAAATCTAGGATTTGGGTTGGAAGAAGGTAAGATTTTTTTGGTGTTGATCGTAATCCCCAGCCGGGGAGCTAGATGGAGAAAGTAGTCTCTGGCTGCGCATAGTAGATGCCTGGTGGGGGCGGTCAGGAGCCAGTCGTCCAGGTACGGAAAGACCTGAATTCCCTGGAGTCTCAGGTGGGCCGCTACAACTGTCAAGACCTTGGTGAACACCCTGGGGGCTGTGGTGAGACCAAAGGGAAGGACCCTGAACTGGTAATGGCTGGCTCCTAGCTGGAAGCAGAGAAACCTCCTGGATTGTCTGTCCATCAAAATGTGGTAGTACGCATCCTTGAGGTCTATGGAGCACATCCAGTCGTTCTCCTGCAGAAGTGGGAGAATGGATTGGAGAGTGACCATCCGGAACTTTTCTTTGGCTACTGACAGGTTTAGGAAGGACAGGTTGAGGACTGGTCTTAAGTCCCCCGTCTTTTTTGGCACCAAGAAGAACCTGGAGTAAAAGCCTGATCTGGACTGCTCTGGGGGGACGTGCTGGATTGCTCTTTTTTCTAGCAGCTGGAAGATTTCCTCGGCTGCCGCCTCCCTTTGATTGGGTGGGACATCGGGGAGGCTCCGGGGAGTGGGAGGGGGATTGAGAAAAGGGATCCTGTAGCCTCTGGATATGATCTGAAGCACCCAGCAATCAATTGTAATGGACTCCCAAGCTGCTAGGTTCCTCGGGAAACGCCCCCCGACTGCCTCCAGAGTGGAGCAGTCGGGTAACCCTTCAGGGTTGCTGCATGGGCCGATCCGAGAAAGGTTCTCTGGACCCGAAGTTCTTCGGACCCCCTCTGCCTCTAGGGCGGCGCCCACTCTGTCCACCTCTGCCTCTGAAGGACGAGGGGTCCGGAGCGAAACGGGATTGTTGAGACTTCTGGAACCACATCTTCTTCTGTCCCTTTTGGTTCCTCGAGAAGGACCTCTGGGGAGCAGAGAAGTGGACTCTGACGGCAGACAACGTCTTCCCATCTTTCTCGCTCTGGACCAAAGTGTCGCGTACGGTCTTGCCAAACAGGGCAGAACCATCAAACAGGGCATTTGCGAATGACGCCTTGAAAGGTTCTGCAAAGCCCACTCCGCTGGCTCTAGCGGCTCCTTCCATGGCATGGGATAGTAACCGCATAGAGGTATTAGAGATAGATTTGAGAGTGGCCATTCGGGTTGAGAACACTTTCTTATCCTCCGCCGACATGGACTCTGGGGGCGACCCAGTGTATTCTTTAATGAGATCCCGCTGGAGTCGTATCACGTGTGCCATATAATTCAGCGACCTCACAGAGAAGGTGGCTGAAGCGAACACCCGCTTCCCCAGACGGTCCATCATCCGAGATTCCTTGTCTGGAGGATGGACCGAGGAACTCTCCTGGGCCAGTTCCCTTTTGGTGGTGGCCACCACCAACATGGCATCTACCGGGGCTCCCTTGCTCCAACATGACTTATCCGAAGGGGGGCTGAGGATTTTGTCAGGCTTCTTTAGAATGGGCTCCACAGTGTCCGGTTCCTCCCACGCCCTGGTAGTAATCAGGTCTACCAGGCAGTTAGCGGGAGGGGACACCCAAGAGGTAGATGGGCCTGTGTCAAACACCTCCAGAAACACATTCTCGTCAGAGGAAGGTTTTGGGGCTGAACACCCCCCCTCTGATCCGAAGCATCTCCATGATGTCTTCGAAGGAAACGTCTTCAGGGGGTGACCTTGGGGAACCTTCCCCTTCCTACAAGTCTGTGTCCTCTGTCAAGGACTCAGGTGAGTCCAAGTGCCTCCTTTTGCACTTGCGTTTGTGAGGACCCTCCTCGGGGGGGGCTGTCCGAGGAGGCCTCACCAACTACATCCTGTTCCGGCAAGGGAACAATCTGGGATGTTTGGCAGGCTGTCCCTGGGACCGGGTGATGGAAGGTAGACCCGTCTGAGAGGAAGTGCAGGGCAGAGCTGTAGCCGAAGCCAGGGGCCTGGAGTCCCCCGACAATACCCTCTCCACAACATTGAATGCCGAAGGAGAGCTGCTCCCTATCAGATCCGAGAGCAAACCCTCCCTCGGATCCGATGTGCGGATTGGGGCTGGCGCCGAGGTGGTCGGATCCGTAGGGCCAGCATGCTCCGACCACGATGGAGCCGAAGTCATACTGACACCTCCAGATCCGAAGCTCAGCTCTCGGCTCCGAGAGCTCGGATCTGAAGAAAAGGGACCCAATAGACTCGAGGGTGCCATTGCAGCCGATGTACCGGACTCTATCGGTGCCAATGCTCCCCTGGCTCCAACGCTACCCGGCTCTGAAGGCTCCGAGCCCCGATAGTGGGTCAGAGAAGGAGCAATCAGGGTGAAAAAGGGGGTTGAGCTCCCCCCGGTGGGGGGGGGGGAAGCAGGAGCACTCCCATCTGCCTCTGGGCCTGGAGGAACCTACGCATCATCTGGTCCAAGTCTGCATCGGAGATGCTACGGGTAAGACCTTGATGAGGCCACCGAGGTGGGCCGGGAATGCCGCCTTGATGACCTCGAAGGCGACTGGGTCTCCTCCTCCTCCGGCTCCGGTGAGAAACAGGGAGATCGGAGCCGGGAAGGAGAAGATCCAGAAGCCATAGGAAGAGAAGCTCGCTTTGATGGCGGTGCCGAGGAAGAGGTCTCGGCCCGCCTCTTGTGATACTTCCGCTTCTCCTTCCTAGCTTCCCTGTCCTCTTGGGCAAGGGTGGGAAGGTGAGTCCCAGCCAGAGGGAGAGAAGGTGACGCTGCCAAATCCTTGGCAGAAGCCACAGAGGGGCCGGAGGACGAAGCTAACAGTCCCGCCAGAATCAGCTTCGACCTCCTGTCCCTGATGGCCCTGGGGTTGAACGCTGCACAAATAGTGCAGCCTGAAGTGAGATGTTCAACCCCAAGGCAAATAACGCACCGAGTGTGGCCATCCGCTGGAGACAGCTTATGGCCACACTCGGTACATTTAGAAAAGAAAGATTTGGGTGCCTCAGACATATTGAACCCACACGCTAGGCCCCAAAAACGGACACACCTTAACACACATACACACGGGGAGGGAATACACTAACACTGACTAAGAAAACAGAGGTACGCTAACCTAACTAGGAGAGATAACACTGACACAACAATTTGTTAAAGAAAAATGTAAAAAAGAGAGATTTTTCTCACAAAACTCCTACCCTACGCCTGGAAGATCGTTCAAAGCTACTGTTGAGAACCGCAGCAAATGAGATCTGGGGTCAGGAAGGGATAGTAGGGGGTTATGGGTAAAGGGGAGGAGCTTGGAGCTTGGATCTTAACTGTTTGAAGCTGCCGGCTCGGATCCGATATGGATCCGATACCCATAGGTTGATGCACAAATGAAGTTAACTACTTCAGATTGCTAAAGAAGCTAAAGCTAAGCTAAAGAGGAATTAACAAGTTATAAGAAAAAAAATTT
>NC_056736.1:626985077-627000077 GCF_019279795.1 Protopterus annectens
CAACTTTTCCTCTGGTTGCTAAAAATATGCCTGGGCTGTGTATAAAACTAAAGGGAATAAAAACATTTTCACTGCTTGCATCTTGCTATCCACATCCATAAAACAGAGCTTCCAGGTTATCAGTTTTTGTGTTATCTTTTGTTTAGTCTCTTCCCACATATCATTAGCTGCCATAATAGAAGCCTTTTAACCCATACTCCTAAGTAGTTCATTTTAATATGTCCCCGTAAATATGGATATTACTGAACCAATTCATGTATGTTTACATAGTTTACAGATATTGCGTTTGTTTTATCTTCATTAATTTTGTATCTTGGCAACACTTGAAACTGGCTCAGAATGTTCCACAACACTGAAACATTCATTTCTGGTTTTATCAGGTACAAAATAATATCATCTGCAAATAAAGCCAACACTTCTTGATTATCATACCAGTTATAATCTTGAATTTCTGAGTCCCTTATTTTCTTTGTCAGTGGTTCTAAATATTACATAAATAAAGTGGAAAGGACACCCTGCCTGGTTCCTCTAGTCACACAAAACTTATCAGAACAGGAACCCCCTCCTCGCTTTAATTTTTCCACACTGATCCCTCATACATCCTTCTAATTAACCTTATTATTTTGTCACAGAATGCCAATGCTTCCATTCCCCTACTCATAAAATCCAAACTTACTCTGTCAATTCCTTTTTCTGCATGAAGACCCACCAACAACGTGGTATTTTCTTACATTCTGCTTCCATCTGGCTCATTTTTCTATACATGTTGTCAAATGTTTGCCTTCCCTCCACAAAACCGCGTCAACCTTGCCATTTTTTTTTTAGAAATTACACATATAAACACCACACAAACACTTTATAATCATGGTTTAGAGTCAAAATCAAGCTATATGAAGCTGGCTTAGATGGGTCTTTACATCTTTAGGTATTACAGCCACAACAGTTTTCTTCCAGGATGTTAGCACTTCTCCTCCTTTTAAAATACTGCTAAACCAAACCTTCTACATCTTTATCACTTTCTTCACTCCTAGCTTCCAAACTTCCACAGGAATGACATCAATTCCTGGAGACTTTACTGTAGATTAGTTATACATCATCATTTTTATTTCATCTCCTCCTATCATGTTAGTAATTGAGCCTCATCTACCTCTAACCTTGGCATATTTAATTATTCAACAAACATTTCCATCTGTACCTTTTCTTGATCTCCATATTTCTCTGCTTTATACAGATTTTCATAAAATTTCAGAAATACTTCTAATATCTGCACAGGATCTCTGGATATTTTCCTTGTTATAGGCTTCCTAAGCTTGGCAACAACCCTGTCTACTTTCTGTTCCCTGAGCCATTGTGCTAAAAGCTTTTGTACTCTGGAGTTATCAAAAAACATTTTCTTAACAGCAATTGTTCAAAATGAATGCATATTAATGAGGTAGTTCCTTACTTTTTCTTTAGTACTCTGGAGTTGTGCCTCTTCTTGTTCTGTGAGATTCCCTCTGTTCTGCAATACTTTAACCTTTGTCAGTCCCTCTAAATAATTATTATTACTTCTTAACCATATCTCTTTTTCTTTTATTTCTACTCTATTTTTAAACTCCACTTTCACTTTATTTCTGAAGAAATTTCTGTTTCTCTTAATAACTTCCAAATAATTGAGGGTTATGAGTTTCAGTAAAGAAGTGGATTGAGGAGTCTGTCACTTGGAGGAAGGTTGCATTGAAGGGTCCCCAACATGACAAAAGGCATCACCAAAAGTGTGGAGTTTGTATTACACCTGTCACCTGGGCCACTGATACCAGAAGAACTGGTGCAAGGAGGTCTGATTTCAAGGAAACAGTATTCTGTAGGCAGAAGCTCCAGAAGTGGAAACTGTAATGTCAGCCCCATGCTGACCACTAATACCAGGGATGATGGCATAAAAAAATGGTGCTGGCAGAGAGTATAAAGGGCACCAGCATAGCTGATGCTAGGTAATATGGCATTAGAAATACTGACACTGTGGGAAAGGGCAGCAGAGAGGCTGACACTGGAAACAATACCACTGGAGCTATTAGAACAGACACAAGAAGAAGTGACAGGGTCACCAGTACTATAAACACCAGTACCATGGAAAAAGTGTCTCCCTGTGATTAAGTGTACCTTTTTTCATGATACTATTGGTTCTGATAAGTTTTCCATGTCAGTTTTAATATTCATGTTTTTAAAGGGGTGTTTTGTTACAGCACATCTTTACTGGCCAGTTCATTGCTCCAGTGGGCTGTGTTTTTAAACTGGAAGATTGTTTTCATTGGAGAATGTCTTTTTGATTTATATATATATATATATATATATATATATATATATATATATATATATATATATATATATATATATATATATATGAATATATATGTGTGTGTGGTTTTTGTGACTTTTTATATGGTCTGAAGAAGCGGGTTTGTTTTCCACAAAAGCACTTACCTTTTTTACTGAAGTTTATTAAAGTTTTAAGCCGTAGTATCCAGTGCTTCAGTTTTTCTGTGAAGAGTTTTGCCAGCTTTTGCAGTCAGTAGAGGGATAACTGAGCTGGACCAGACAGAGAGAACCTCAGAAGCCATTGTAGTAGAAGTGCACTGAAATGTGATAACTCAATGGAGTTTGACTGTATCACTTGGAGAAAGATACCCACAGCCCATAAGGCATAACAACTTACCCAACACTCTAGTCATAAGTGATTCTATAGTCAGGCACACTGATGTTCAACTCACCAGGCTAAACAAGGAGAAAGTTACTGTCAGCTGCATGTTGTGTGCCAGGATCTGCCACATAATGCACACACTCAGGTCACTCCACAACAAGTACAAATATGACTCTGTCATTGTCCATGTTGGTGTGAATGACCTGAGACTTACCTCCCTGGACTGCATGAAAAGAGATATGGAGGAGCTCTCCGATCTTGTAGCCCAGGCAGGTATGACCCTAGCCCTGAGTAGCATCCTGCCATCACCCAGAATGATACCACAGTACAAGGACAAAATGACTGACTTCAACAATTGGCTAAGCTTCTGGTGTCATTCTAAGGGGATCCAGTATCTGTCTGCCTGGGATGACATGATCGACAGACCACGATGCTTTGCCAGAGATTCCCTGCAACTGTCGCCCTTGAGATTTTGGATACTGGCTAAAGCTCTTGCCACCCCTACAGTGCCTTTTTTAGGCAAGGTTCAAATGACAAATTCACCACCGTAACCAGTACAATCAAGCAAAATCTGAGGGTAATGCTACTCAATGCTAGAAGTCTAAACCTCAAAATGCACTCATTCGAGGCACTCCTTAAAATGGATAACATCAACATCTGTGCAGTGACAAAGCCCTGGTTCAAGGCTCCAGACAGCACCCCTGCATTACCAGGCTATAATTCATACCACACCTTTCGGCCACCTAACCTGGACTGAAACACTACAGGTGGAGCTGTGTTCATATTCATTAAGGATATCCACACCTCCAGGCTAGTTGCTCAGCATAATGCAGCCGAGATTATCCAAGTGCAACTAACTCTGGGCAAGACCGCAATCCAAATTGTAGCTAGCTACAGATCCCCCACCATGCCCCAAGATTCCCACTCCTCATTTTTTGATACACTGGAAAACATTAGGGTACAACCTAGCACCCTAATAATGGGCAATTTCAATTACCCCACCATTAACTGGGAAAACTACTCGTACCAACTCTTTTGCTCAATGTTTTCTGGAATTCATAAATTCCAATGCCTTGGATTAACTTATCAACACCCTCACCAGGGGCAGCAATATCCTAGACTTGGTCATTACCAACATGGGTCACTGGTGTTCCACACCAGAGGTCAATTCCTCGTTGGTCAGATCCGACCACAAGCTCAATGTTTTCTGGAATTCATAAATTCCAGCACCTTGGATTAACTTATCAACACCCTCACCAGGGGCAGCAATATCCTAGACCTGGTCATTACCAACATGGGCAACTGGTGTTCCACACCAGAGGTCAATTCCTCGTTGGTCAGATCCGACCACAAGCTAATCACCCTAGACATCCACATCCTGCCCCCCACCCCCCATTAGGGAAACTACTGTAAAATATTTCTCCAAAGCCAACTTCACGCTTCTTAAGATAGAAGTGGCAAACGTCACGACACGCATGCAGACGGACAATAGAGATATGACTGCTGAATACTACACAAATGCACTTTATAAGCAATTACTCGAGTGCATGGATTGTGCAATCCCTAACAGAACCAAGATGCTATCCTCCAGAAAAAGGAAGCCAATCTAGTGGTCCCCTGCCATACACAAACTCTACAACAGAAGAAAAACTGCTGCAAAAAAGAGTAAAATCCCATGATTGGAGGAACTCCCTGGTCAGCTTCAGTAAGAAGCTGAGATCCCTCATAAAATCCTCCAAAGCTAGTTACAAAAACAAAATCATCACTGATTCTAAAGACAACCACAAAGCATTCTATAGCTATGTCAAGAATCTCAATGGCAACACTCAGATCTGTTCTGAGTTACAGCACAATGGCACTAAATATACAGAACCAACTGATATTGCCAACATCCTGGAAGATAGGTTCAGTGCTAAATTTAACCCCCTCTCACCCCCTAAATGGCCCATCTCTATACTGGAAGAATGCAAACTTCCTGTAATCATGGCTATACAGGTAAAAAACCACACTCTCCAAAGCCAAGAACACAGCATCCATGGGACCTGACAACATCCCAGGCTGCGTTCTACATGAACTACAGAACGAATTGGCACCCCACCTAAGCACCATGTTCAGTCATAGCCTCACCTCAGGCTTTGTGCCCACTGAATGGTGCACGGCGATGGTTATCCCACTCCACAAAGGGGGAGCCACCATGGACCCCCGGGAACTATTGCCCCATTTGCCTGACGAGCCTGGTCTGCAAGGCTATGAAACGTATCATCATGGAAATTATAAACAATGACATTGGTAATCTCCAAACTCTGGACCCCACCCAGTTCAGGTTTGTAAAAGGCAGATCATGTCTCAAAGCGGTCACCAAAGCCATAGATGAGGGTAAGGTGGTTCACACAGCCTATCTTGACCTTGACAAGGCTTTCCACACCATCCCCCATTCCGGAATTATAGCTAAACTCACTAAACTAAGTCTAAATCCCTATGTCACAAGATGGGTTGCCAACTGGCTCACTGACCGAACCCACACTGCAAAAGTTGCAGACTCCAAATCTGACTTCAAACCAGTGACAAGTGGAGTAACACAGGGTTCAGTCCTGGGACCTCTCTTGTTTGGTATCTAATACTCTGAAGTACAGGCTAACACAGAAGGCCTCTGGCTAATGAAGTTTGCAGATGATTGCAAACTAGGGGCCATAGTCAAGTCCCCAAATCATGTGGAAATCCTACAGAAGGGCCTCACTGAGACAGATGCCTGGTGTCACAGGCATGGCCTCAAACTCAATGCCAAAAAGTGCATTGTCAACCCCTTTGGTAAAAACTCTGTACCCATGAACTACCACATAAACAGCAGTCTACTTATTACTGAATGTATGATAAGAGACCTTGGGACCCAGGTGGACAGTAGTCTCTTCTTTGATAATCACATCACCACAGTAGTCAGGAAATCCTTCTATGTGGCACACTTCATCACAAAAGGGTTCTCATCCAGGAAAAAGAGGTCATTATTCCCCTCTACTCGGCACTCATTAGACCCATTATAGAGTACAATGCCCCTTTTGGAAAGTACCTCATAAGACATCTGCAGCAGCTGGAAAGGCCGCAGAAGTACCTCACAAAGAGGATACTGGCCTAAAACAGATGCCCTACACTGACCATCTCAAAAAACTCCAGCTTTACTCTGTAGCATATCACCTACTCTGAGGAGATCTCTGCCTAACATATAAAGCTATGTCAAACCCAGAGCTGTTGGACATGCTACACCTAAAGAAATCCCAATCCATCTGAGCTACACGCTCTAGGGACCTAAACCTTGTCACCACAATAAACAGGACATGCTGGAGGGATAGATTCCTGTCCCAGAGACTTCCTATACTCTGGAACAAGCTACCCATCTATGTCAAGCAAAGTTCCTCATTAGCACTCTTCAAGAAAAATCTTGATGAGTGGATGGGAAATAGGAAATACACCCCGGGGATCACTTCTGTAGGTCTGCTCGACAGGAGCACAGGAAATTAACTTTCTTGGGTGGCATAAGCCAGGGAACCTTGTTGGCTAGGCTTACTTAGGCCCTTGAGCTGATAGCCTAGTACCTACCTATGAACCTATGGCTCCCACACAGACAGCAGCACAGTTACCACATTCAGGATTCTCATAGACAATATTCTCATCAACATGCATAAAGGCAACTTGACTGGTGCTACATTCACTGACTTAACTAAACCATTTCATCTTGATCATTCTTTGCTTTTTGACTTACACTTAGATGCAATATTTAGCTCAAAAGCCATACAATGATTCTAAGGCTATTTGTCGCAAAACAAAGGAAATTCAATCTTAACCACCTCCTCCATCTATCAAGGAGTCACACGAGTCTATTCTTGCCCTCTCCTGCTCTTTCGTTTTATAAATAATCTCGCAACAAGCTTTGGAAATAACCCATCATTCTTTATATGCAAAATTGGTCACTTACAGATCCAGCCATCGCCCCCAAAAAACATTAAACTGGTATGCATTTGACATTTCACTGGTAACAAACCAATAGCAAATAAAAAGTTATTCTGAACCATAGGAAAAAAACAAACATGACATTTAGCACCACAGAAAACAACCACACCCAAATGCCATTTAAATATATATATATATATATATATATATATATATATATATATATATATGTGTGTGTGTGTGTGTGTGTGTGTGTGTGTGTGTGTGTGTGTGAGTGTGTGTGTGTGTGTGTGTGTGTGTGTGTGTGTGTGTGTGTGTGTGTGTGTGTGTGTGTGTGTGTGTATATATATATATATATATATATATATATATATATATATATATATATATACACACATATATATGTGTGTGTGTTTTATATATATACATATATATATATATATATATATATATATATATATATATGGGTCTGCTTCAGATTGCCGACATTTCAAAATGCCGACAACCATATGGCCGACAGTTTGAAATGCCGAAAACCTGAAATAGTAGTGCAAACTACTAAAAACAGTGTTTGGCAGGGGGGAAAGCCCCCCTGCACCCCCCACTCCCCCCTACTTAAATATTCTTACTCCAAGATCGCACTACAGTGCAAGAAAGGGGAATATCCCAGTTCCGCACTGTAGTGGGATCTCCGCTATCATTTGTCGGCCTTTCAAATATTCGGTCATATGGGTGTCGAAAATGTAAAATTTCAATCAAATGAAGGACTGTCATATATATATATATATCTATAGTTTTATATATATATATAGTACAGTTTTGTACCTACCATAAATGTAGATGTCCGAACTGGATAGCATCTGCAGTCATAACAAGTGGGGTTGTCCTGTCGTCAGGCAGCCCTGCAGTCGGCCGGATTCCAAAGTCCGGGTCCGGCTTCGGCTGATGTCGCACTCCACCCGACGTCATCTCTGTTGGTCTTCGGGTATAAAAGCATCAGCCGACGCCATTTTCCTCAGTGTTTCTTGCCCCAGATGCCAGTAGCCCTCTTGCAGGGTAAAATTTGGATAGATGCCAATGTTTCCAAATAGATAGAGGTAAACACAACAATAAGCATATATGTACATATATACAAACAAATACACCATAAAGACTCCCCAACAGCTAGCTATTAGGAGGGTAAACACCCTAGGAGTACCACAGAGGGGAAGGAGGGAGGGTAATCCTGACTGCAGATGCTATCCAGTTCGGACATCTACATTTATGGTAGGTACAAAACTGTACTATGTCCTTCATGGATGCATCTGCAGTCATAACAAGTGGGTAGAATACCATAGCCAACTAGGGAGGAGGATAAAGGTAGATTATGGTGTGTTTAGGATCCCTTGCAGTACAGCAGTGGCAAACCCTGCTCGGGATCTGGAATAAAGAGGCAAATTATAATGCTTGGCAAATGTATGCACGGAGGTCCAAGTAGCCGCCTCAATAATGTCTTTGGTTGCCACTCCTCGTAAGAAGGCTGTGGTAGTGGCTGTTGCCCTTGTAGAATGAGGTCTTATGTTCTGTGGAATTGGTTTTCCATGGAAGGAGTAACAGTATCGTATGCAATTTCCTATCCATTTGGAGATTGTCTGTTTGGAAATAGCTTTTCCTTCCCTTCCTGTTGCATAGGCTACAAAAGTTGGTCAGTCTTTCTGCTATTTTTGTTCTGTGCAAGTAGTAGCGTAGCTGTCTATGTACATCCAAGGTATGCAGTATTCTTTCCCGTCTGTTTTGTGGGTTGGGAAAGAAGGTAGGTAGGTGGATTGCCTGGTTTAAAGATACTCTGGATACCACCTTAGGCATAAATGTAGGATTAGTCCTCAAGGACACTATCTTGGTGGAAGATTAGGAAGGGTTGCGCTGCCATTAAGGCCTGTAGTTCTGAAACCCTCCTTGCTGAAGTAATTGCCAGTAGGAAAGCAGTTTTCCATGACAGGTGTTGTAGGTCTGCTGTTGCTGCTGGTTCAAAGGGTGCTAGTGTCAACTTTTCTAGCACAAAGTTTAAGTCCCAAGCTGGTAATGGTGGTTTCCTTGGAGGTTTTACATTCTTGATTCCTCTGAGGAACTGCCTGAGCAAAGGGTGCGAAAAAACAGGTGGATCAAAGCTGTATTCTGCTGAAATGGCTGATGCATGTATCTTGATGGAGGAGTAGGACAGGCCTGAATGAAGAAGTTCGGCCAGATACTCCAGAATGTTAGGCATATCTATGTTTGACACATCTTTTCCTCTTTCGGTACTCCAAATGACAAACCTTTTCCATTTTCCAGCATAGTTCTTTCTTGTTGAAGGTCTGCGTGCTTCAAGAATAATGTCTTTAACTCTTTGGGAAAGTTCTGGATTAGCTGCTGCTATGTGATGTTCCATGCAGTCAGTTGCAGCGTTTTAGGTTTGGATGTATGATGCTGTAGTTGTTCTGAGTTAACATCAAAGGCATCAGGGTATTGGCCACATGTTGTTCGAGACATGCTCTTCAGTAGTGGGTACCAGTGTTGTCTTGGCCAGTTTGGGGCTATCAGGATTATCCTTGGACGTTCTTCCTTGATTTTTAGTAGTACCTTGTGTATCAAAGGAAGAGGTGGGAATGCATATGCTGTTAGGCCTTTCCAGTTGAAGGAGAGTGAGTCCACTTTCCATGCTAGTGGGTGGAATGTCCTTGTGCAGAATTTTTTGAGCTGGTGATTGAGAGGTGATGCGAATAGGTCTATCTGTGGCATTCCCCATTTCTTTGAGATGGTCTTGAAGATGTCCGGGTGCAGCTTCCATTCGTGGGCATCCGAAGTGGTTCTGCTTAGTGTGTCTGCTAGAGTATTGTCTTTCCCCGGTACAAATATTGCCTGTAACTGAATGTTGTAGCTGAGTGCCAGGGTCCACAGCTCCAAGGTCATTCTGCATAGGGGGGTATGAATGAGTGCCTCCCTGTTTGTTGATGTACCACATGACTGTGGTGTTGTCTGTCCTTATCATCAACTGGCCCTCTTTGAGGAATGGTTTGAACTTTTGGATTGCCAGTTTTACTGCCAGCATTTCTTTTAGATTGATGTGCAGGTGAAGTTGATCCTGTGTCCACAATCCTTGCACGCATTTGTCCAGCATGTGGGCCCCCCATCCTAGGTCTGAAGCGTCTGTTGTGATGGTCTGGCTTGGTTGACATCTGCGGAAGGGCAGGCCTGGGTTTGACTGGCATGCCTGAGCCCACCATAGGAACTCCTGTTTTAAGCATGGAATTAGTGGGATTTCTGTTTCTAGACTGTGTCTGTGTTGGGACCATAAATTCTTTAGGTACCACTGTAGTTTCCTCATATGTAGTCTGGCAAATGGGACCAAGATTATGCATGATGCCATGAAGCCCAAGGCCTGTAGAAATTTTCTTGCTGTTAACTTGTTCAGTTTTGTTAGTGCCAAGAAGTAAAGAGGAAGTTCTTTTGTTTTTCTGTAGTCAGGAATGCCATTTGTTGTACTGTGTCCAATTCCGCCCAAGAATGTCCTTGTTTGGGATGGTATCAGCCTTGACTTTTGTAAATTGACTGTGTATCCCAGTCCTTGTAGCAAGTAAATGACCCTTTGTAAATCTGTTGTCAGCTTGCTTTTGTTGTCCCCTTGTAGCAGGCAGTCGTCCAGGTATGGGTAAATTTGAATTCCTGTAGTCTGCAATGGGCGAT
Source organism: Protopterus annectens (assembly GCF_019279795.1). Classification (NCBI taxonomy): domain Eukaryota; kingdom Metazoa; phylum Chordata; order Ceratodontiformes; family Protopteridae; genus Protopterus; species Protopterus annectens. The sequence continues at coordinate 626,995,399 of NC_056736.1, forward strand.
TACTGATGCCAGGCATTTTGTGAATACTCTGGGCAGTAGATAAGCCAAAGGGCAATGCTGAGAATTGATAGTGCTCTGATCCTGCAAGAAATCTGAGGTATCTTCTGCAGATTGGTCGAATGGGGACGTGCAGGTATGCCTCCTTGAGATCTAGAGTTACCAGCCAAGACTCCTTGCCCAGCATGGGAAGAAGTTGCTGTAGGGTCAGCATTTTGAATTTTGGGACAATGATGTATGTATTTAAGGTGGACAGGTCGAGAATTGGTCTCCAACTTTTTCCTTTCTTGGAACTAGGAATAGTCTGGAGTAGAACCCTTTCCTTGTTCTGCTGTTGGCACTCTTTCCACAGCTCTCATGTTTGCTAACTCCATTATCTGGCGTAGAGCCTCTGTTTTTGATTTGGAGGTAGATTTGGCATTCCTCTTTGACTGGTAAAGTGTGGAAGTGAAACCGGTAACCTTGATCTATGGTTTGTAAAATCCACTTGTCTTTTGTTATGTAGTGCCAGTTCTTTGAAAATAAGGTTAACTTTCCGCCTAGAGGAGCTGCTATTTGTTCCCTGGTAGGCGGATTTAGGATTAAGTCACTGTGGTTGTGCTGATGTAGTGGCAGTGGCTGTGTCTGTGCCTCTGTTGTTACCTTGCCACTGTCGTCCTCTGTAGGCACCTCCTCTGGATTGGTTTCTGCCTCTGGAACGTCTATTCCTGCCCCTTTGAAATTTTGTGGAGTCAGGAAAGGACCAATTTTTGGCAGGCCAGTTCCTGCTAAACCTTGGGGGTTGAACCTGCAAGAAATCTTTAACAGTTTGAACGGATTTTGCCTTTTCTTCCATTGTCTTCATAACCTGCTGGGCAGGTGTACCAAACAAACTTGTCTTGTCCATAGGAGCATCTAGCAACTTAGCTTTAACATGATCCGGTAAAGCTTGTTCCTTTAGCCATGCATGCCTTCTTATCACTGTGCCTGTCATGGCTGATCTAAATGAAGCCTCCAGTGCATCATAGCCACATTTTAAGGAATGGTTGCTAACCTGTTGTATGTTATTTACCATCTCTAATACATATTTCTTATCAAGAGATTCATCAGTAGTTAGTTTTTTAGTTAACTGATCAAGCATAAACTCTTGGTATTGTATCATGTGAAACTGACAGTTTAAAGCTCTAGCCGAGAGAGTAGCTGAAGTGTAGACCTTTTTACCCCATCTGTCTAGTGACCTTGCTTCCCTTTCAGAAGGAATAGGGTTTTTAGCTGTGGTCGCGGCTACTGCCTTGGGACCCTGGGATATAGTTTCTGGGTCTGCAAGTGGTGCCTTGTAAAGGTGGTGATGAGTATCTGGCACCCTGTAAAATCTGTCTGGTTTGGCAGGGGCTGGGGGTAAAGAATCTGGAGCGGAGCAAACATCATTGAAAGCATCATCCACCACAGAGAGAACAGGAGGTATAGCTAAGGGCCTGTGCTGTGGGAGGTGCAGAAAGGTCCTAAGTCTTTTTCTGGAGTCTGAAAAATCCTGTTGCTGCCATTGGAACTGTTCTCGCATGGCATGCAAGGTTTCCCCAAAGGAGAATTCTTCTGGTGGGGAAGCAGCTGGAATGGATTCTTCAGCATCAGAATCTTCAAAATTGGAGAAGGGAGCCTCAGGCTGGTCAGTTATGTCTGATTCATCAGCAGAATCATCAGAAGACACTGGCTCAGGGGCTCTGCCCTAGGTCTCTTCTCTGGGGCTGAGAGGCCCTGTCTGGGTGAGATTGAGATCCTCTAATTAAAGAAATTAAATCTTCTGCCAAAGAAAGCATTTGAGAACTAGAAGAGGGCCTGGATGAGGGGGCTTTAACAGGCACTGATTTAGTAGTCTTGGCTGCTTTAGCCCTGGCGAAGGCCTTAATGGACATGGCTGCTGGAGGCCTAGCAGCACCACGTGCTGGGGTAGAGACATCCAAGGGGATGGTGTCTGATAAGTCAACCACCGTAGTGGGTAAAATTTCTGAGGTCGATTCAAGAATTGTAGCAGGGGCCTCAGTTGTAAGAATAGGTTCAGCTGTACTTTGAGCAGTTTTCTCGGTTTCGCCGAAACCGAGACACTCATGTTTGCTTTGCCGTGGTTTCGACCGAAACCGTGGTCCGCGAGTGTCGGTCTTTATCTTTGCGTTTTGTGGAAGATTGGGTAGTCGGAGGATCCGACGGCATAATGTACGCAAAATCAGTACCGAAAAACTGTTCTGCAAACTCCGACCGACGCCTAAGCGTTCGTCGGTTGAAAGAGGCACAGGCCGAACAGGCTGCTACGTCGTGGGCTGGGCCTAAACAAGGCAGACAGTAAGAGTGGAAATCTTTATGAGGTATTTGTTTCCCACAGGTTAAACAATTTTTAACTTTTTCTGACATCGGCTGAGGCAAGAAAGAGTCCCCAACGGGGTACTTAGCTTTAGAAGTCTTCGAAGTAGTATTCGGTAGAAGTAATCTCTGGATCCGACCGACCGGCACTTGCGAACAGCTTCTGCTTCGGGCGCCACGCGGCAAGAAAGACTGAGGAAAATGGCGTCGGCTGATGCTTTTATACCCGAAGACCAACAGAGATGACGTCGGGTGGAGTGCGACATCAGCCGAAGCCGGACCCGGACTTTGGAATCCGGCCGACTGCAGGGCTGCCTGACGACAGGACAACCCCACTTGTTATGACTGCAGATGCATCCATGAAGGACATACACACACACATCATACCTCTCAACCATACCGAATTCCTCTGTATTTACCTGTCATGAGGGCAAAATATTGGGGTGCCATGAATTCTCGAGTGGCCTCCATAATTTCCGAATTTCCCGTTTTTTTTTTTTTTTTTTTTAACCACTTTAAAATTTTGGCTATTGCCACTTAAAAATTTTGGCTGATGTCACCACACATCACCAGCTTGTAGAGGCATGCGTGATGACATACTCCCTGTTGGACTATAGTGACAGCAGGGCAAGCAGGTGGCAATGCGGCATAATTTAAATTTGGAGATTCTGAGTCTTCCAGGTAAATTGTTATTTGTTGTGCGTTATAGATACTGAGGTCTGCAGTGCATTTATTTATGGCTTTTTAAGTCCATGGCAGTCAGGCATTTATCTGTATATTTCCATTGCTGCTTCATTCTTGTGCAGTAAGTAACTGGCTCTTTGTATTTAGAGTGTGTGTGTCTAATTCAACTGTTTGCTGCTTCCTGGTTGTGCAGAGCTGTACTGTTTAAATTCAACTATTGTTGCTGCTTTGTTCTAGTCCGGTAATTGGTTCTTTGCATTTAGAGTGTGTGTGTGTGTGTGTGTGTGTGTGTGTGTGTGTGTGTGTGTGTGTGTGTGTGTGTGTGTGTGTGTGTGTGTGTCTAATTCAACCATTGCTGCTTCGTTATGTTGTGCAGAACCATGCTTTTTAATTTAACTATTGCTGCTGCTTCGTTCTTATGCGGTAACTGGGTCTTAAATTTCTTTGTATTTACTGTGTGTGACTGTATGCATCTAATTCAACCATTGCTGCTTCATTGTTGTGCAGAACCATACTGCTTAATACCACTGCCATGCCGCTTCATTCTAACTGCCTCTTTGCATGTATAGAACTGTTAGAGTGTGTCTATGCTACTTTGTTCTTATACGCCGCACAAGTGAAATAGTTCAGGACAGGTCAGGTTTATTCCTGAATTCAATTAATTGTTTCACTGCTTGGAAAGTCATTGCATTCGGTGGCAAATACTGTGATACAGACTCTGCTAGACAGAAAAAAACTGTTGCTGTTGCTAGTCTGTCATAGGAATGTCTCATGTCTGTATTATCTACCCTGTCTAGAAAGCTGTAATTAATATGTGAATTTAGCCCCGTATATATATTTGTTGAAGAGTATGCCACGGTGGTACGGCGGTAGCGTTGTTACCTCACAGCAAGAAGTTCTCCCGTTCGATTCTTGGCTTGGCTTGGGAGTGCCTTCTGTGTGGAGTCTGCATGTCCTCCCCGCGGTTGGGTAGCATTCGAAAGACATGCGTGTGTAAATGGGCGTGCCTTTGTTGAAGGTTGGGCATCGAGCTGGCACCTCGGCCTTTCATAAAAATCTACTGCCAATCATTAGCGGACCAGAGTTCCGCTGTGGTGACCCCTTACCGGGAAAAAGCTGAAAGACAAACAACAACAACATATATATTTGTTGAAGAGCAGTAAATATCTGAAATGTGAAAGCCATTGTGTCAGCAATTTTTGCTTGTCTAAAGTTCGGTTTCCTGGGAAAGGAGTTTAGCTGTATAGAGTTTTGGGTAGATATGTATTTTCCTTTGACTTTCAGTCTCTTGTAGGGTTTTAATTTGTCCACTTCTTGTAGAAAACCAAGAAGAAGTGTGGAACATAGAGATGTGTCAGCAGTCTTCTGAAAATGGCTTATCAGAGCAGTTGTTTATTGCATTGCATCGCACGTATTCCGAATGGTGGAAAAGAAAATCTATGCAGTTTTGCTGGCTCTTTTAAGTATCTTCTTTCTGACAAAGAAGAACAAAGATAGGAGCTTGCTTGTGTATGCTGACATCCAGCAGTCTAGATGACAACTTGGTGGGCTCATACTTACTGTTGCTTAAAGACAGCTCAAAAAGCCAGGATGTATAACTCTGCTGTTAGCTTGCAGTGAGGTGAACAAGTTGCAATTTGAAATTTCTTTATTGAGAGATGGCT